>NW_027507887.1:1352500-1577500 GCF_037356315.1 Lithobates pipiens | reverse complement strand
TACCCGGTAGAAGAAAATCTCTAAGGACTGCTCCTCCCATAATAGTTATTCTACAAGTCCTCTTTGTTTCCCTGTCCCTTCCTCCACCACTCTCCTTCTCCTTTGGACAATGCATACTCAATTAGTCTAGGGCTAGCATTGCCACCATAAATGTGCTCTGGCAGTATAGTTCCAGCACTCGGTAGGTTAAACTTTACTACTGCTCACTGCTGCACTTTGAGGTGGCCTTGCTACTGTTTATGCTTATCTGAATGCAAAAATTGAATCTTATGCCTCATTATTAATCATCAATTTGTATGCTAAATTGTGTTATTACCATTGCTAATCCATTTTATGCTTGCCTATTTACCAACGATACTGGGAGACAATATATTAGGTTGCCTTTACTACCTGGTGCCTGTGCTCTTGCACTACTACTGGGTACTATGTATTGTTTTCAGTGATCTCCTGTGATATTGTATGTTTGTACACTCTACCTGGTGTGTTAGTGGGGCTAAGGTTTTTTGAAAAGGTTGAGGCATAATCAGTGGCTCGTACAGTAGCAAAGTGATTCAATAATTTGGCAAGGATTAATAAGGAAATGGGTAGTAAGCATTTAAATGTGCACAATTACTGTTTTTTGTGTTTTTATCAAACAAGCTAGCATAGGACAGCGAAAATTTTACTGCCAAAGAAAAATACCCATTTACAGAAAAATCAGTGAATTTATCTGAAAATACTACCCACTATTCTATGTGCGGTTTCTCTGGGATTACAGTACTTTGCTGTTTCTACAGAAAATAAGCTTAGATGGAACAGAACATGAAAAAAGATTGATGGGATAAATTGTAGCAGTAATGCTAATTATACCAGAGTAGAAGACTGAAAAGCTATTTCTTTCAAGTGGAAATAAAATGTGCTAAGCACTGACTCATCTCACTAGAGGTGAACCTGGAGAGATTGCTGCACTTCGCTCTCACATTCTGCTGTGTTAATTCTACAGCATAAATTGCATTTAAGACGATTCCTTCAAGACAAGGTAGTTCCACTGATTAGTGGCTGTGCTACATAAAGAGCGCATGGCTTAAATAAAAATGTTGTCTATTTTCTATATAAAATACAGATTTTTCTATTTTGTATGAATTTCAGCCTTAGGCTGGGTTCACACTGTTTTGCTGTGTTAGCCGTGCATTAAGTAGTGTGTTAATGTGCATTGTGTTAGTTCAGATTCTTTGTTTTTATCATGCAAAAACATTGCATGCATCATTTTTGTCAGTGCAGGGCATGTCAAGGCAGACTACTGCAATGTTACAGTAAGAACAGGGCCCTAAAGTGTCTTTAATTTGAGTGGAAAAATAGGGACTGCCATTGCTGACTTGATTTTAAATAGCTAGTTGCCTGACCGTGTCTGCCATTCACCAAGTGAAAGTAAGGATAGTTAGAATTCGTTATGTATATTCAGTGTCAGTGTCTCAGAAAATCGAATTTTCAGAAGGAAAGTTCAGCATCGTTAGACTATGTCAGTGATGGCGAACCTTGGCACCCCAGATGTTTTGGAACTACATTTCTCATGATGCTCATGCACTCTGCCGTGTAGCTGAGCATCATGGGAAATGTAGTTTCAAAACATCTGGGGTGCCAGGGTTCGCCATCACTGGACTATGTAGTAGAGGACTGACTACTTTTGACCAGGGTGGCAATCACATCCAACTGGCTGTTTCATGCAAGGGAGAGTCTCCTGTAGGTTATAAAAAAGCATACAACACAAAAGGGATTATGTATAATCCGTTTGCTGTGCAGATGTGACAAACATGTGCATAATGAGAACAAAAATGTGTTGTATTTTCTTTAATATTATTAGTTCCAATATTGCCATCACCATCTAGTGGCCATAATGCATTTTTTCCCTGATTGAGGTATTTCCAGAAAAAAAACATATTATGGCCACTAGATGGCACTGACTTCATTCTAACTGTGTGGATGTTTGTCACACCCACACAGCAAGCGTTTTATATATAGATCTTAAAGTGGGCCACAGTTGTGGGTAGCCTTGGTGAAGGAATTCAAAAAGTGAAGATTTACTATGCTATATTGAATTTTTACAAATGTTAATTTGCCTAAACAATAGCTTAAAAAATTTATCTTTTGTCTTAAAGCGGAGGTCCACCCTAAAGTGGACCTCCGCTCATCGGAACCCTCCCCCCCTCCGGCGCCACAATTGGCACCTTTCAGGGGGGAGGGGGGTGCAGATACCTGTACAGTACAGGTATTCTGCACCCACTTCCGGGATAGCTCTCTGCGGAAAGGGGCGTAGATTACGCCCCTTTCCGCAAGTGCCCGCCCCTTTCCGCAAGTGCCCCGCTGCCTGCTGGGAAACACACAGATCCCAGAGGCAGCGGGGACCGTCCTTATTGCGCAGCGCGATTCGCGCATGTGCAGTAGGGAACCGGGAAATGAAGCCGAAAGGCTCCATTTCCTGATTCCCATACCCAAGATGGCGGCGGCAGCACCTTACAGATGATCTAGAGATCGGCTTCGGGTGCCGACATCGCGGGCGCACTGGACAGGTAAGTGTCACTATTTTAAAAGTCAGCAGCTGCAGTATTTGTAGCTGCTGGCTTTTAAAAAAAAAAAAAAAAACGCGGAGTCCCGGTGGACTCCCGCTTTAAACTCCTCGTGAAAAATAGCAGTGTACTTCCTGTTATGTGAGCATGCTTAAAGTGATTGTAAAGGATCGTTTTTTAAAAAAAAATAACAAACATGTCATACTTACCTCCACTGTGCAGCTCATTTTGCACAGAGTGGCCCCGAAAATCCTCTTCTGGGGTCCCCCGACGGCTCTCGCGGCTCCTCGTATAACCCCCTAGAAAAGCGCTCTCCCGATGGGGTTACCTTTGCGGGCGCACTCCAGAGTCCAGCATTCGGCATTCATAGACATGAATGCCGGACAGGGCCCCGCCCCCAGCGCCCGCTTCATTGGATTTGATTGACAGCAGCGGGAGCCAATGGCTGCGCTGCTATCAATCTAGCCAGTCAGGACACGAGACACTGGCTAGAGCTGGTCTGCTCGTCCTCGGCCTGAGAAAAAGAGGGTTCAGATAAGTAAAACTGGGGCACTGGGGGGCTGCTGCACTGCAAGAGGTTTTTCACCTCAATGCATACAATGCATTGAGGTGAAAATCCACAAAGGTTTACAACCACACTACTGTCTGTACAGACTCATGGCTATATATCTGCAGTGTGAGATCCAAGGCAATGCCGTACTTTATGAGATTGGCATGGGATTTAGTAATGTCACTAATGCTCTGCTTACTGTTTTCCTTGCTGGATGCTCTGACATGAGAAAGCAAAGTGGGCTACTGCATAAATGTTATCACATGGATCCTGCTGCCCCTCTGCTTGTGGCCCTCGGGTAATTTGACAACATATAGAAAGCAAAGTGGCAGTGGGGTGATGGGCGTTGGAATGCGGTCTGTGTTCCAGCACTCAGCACTAAATGAGAAAGACTGTTCTTGTAGTGATAGTACAAGTAAAATCCCATCATTGTGAAAGAGAGTGCAAGGAAGAGTGTGATGCGGGAACATGCAGCCAGGGGTGGCAGGTGAGGCAGGGCATGAACATTAAAGAAAGCCTGTCAGAAGCTACATACAGATCGGCCACTTTAAATACAAGCTGGCATACTCTTTTTGCAGCAGACTGAGAGGATGAGCTCACAGTGCCTCTCACTTCTTGTCAGAGGGACTGAGCTCAATGAACAGCTTGGAGTCTTGGACCAATGGTAAGGTACTCTTGGCCTCAGCTGTCCAATAAAAATGCTGCACTGAAAGCCCACCTCTCACTGCAGTGTCATAGAAGGGGCATGTGTCTAAAAGACAAATGCTCCCTTCCTGTCCAGCCCTTTTAACCATTTGCCGACCAGCTCTCACCGATATACATCGACAAAGCGGCACGGGTGCGCAAAATCGCGTATTGGTACATTGGCCGTTTAAGAGCCGCCAGAGGGCGCGCACCTGCTGCACAGTGGGAGACCTGATGCGTGTGGCCGGCCATGCACGTCACGTGCATGAGCGCCAGCACAGGGATTTGTGTGTGCGAACACACAAATCCCGTGCTGTCAGGGGAAAGGAGACATGTTGTTTGTTCCTAATAAATAGGAACAACGATATGTCTCCTCTTACTCAGTCCTATCCCCATACAGTTGGAACACACATTTAACCCCTTGATCATCCCCTAGTGTTAACCCCTTCCCTACCAGTGACATTTATAGCACTAATCGCTGTATAAATGTCAATGGTCACAAAAATGTGTCAAAAGTGTCCGATCTGTCCACCTCAGTGACGTAATCTCAAACAAAATGCAGATCACCACCATTACTAGTAAGAAAAAAAATGCCATAAAAATTGCATAAATCTTTCCCATAGTTTGCAGACACTATAACTTTTGGGCAAACCAATAAATATATTCTTATTGCGATTTTTTTTACCAAGAATGTGTAGAAGAATATATATTGGCCTAAACTGATGAAGAAATTTGTTTTTAAAAGCATTTTTGGGGGTATTCATTATAGCAAAAAGTAAAAAATATTGTTTTTTTTTTCCAAATTGTCGCTGTTTTTATGTTTATAACGCAAAAAATAAAAAATGCAAAAGTGATCAAATACCACCAAAAGAAAGCTCTATTTGTGGGGAAAAAAGGATGCAAATTTAGTTTGGGTACAGCATCGTATGACCACGCAATTACCAGTTAAAGTGATGGAGTGCCAAATTGTAAAAAGTGCTCTGGTTAGAAAGGGGGTAAAATCTTCCGGGACTGAAGTAGTTAACTACAAGGAAAAAAACATGTGTTTATGTATAAGGGTATAAGGGTATAAGAATTACTCCACAATCCCATGTTTTTCTCACCCAGTTAAGAGGGAGAAACTGATTCTGTTGAAAAGGTACTGTTATATTCAAGCTAAAGCATATATTTATATACTTTATGTTATAACATAATCATTTATTATTTACCTATTTATTGTGAAATTACTGGTTGGAAGTTATATAGTAACTTCAAACTTCAGTACTTTGGCCGTTAAGCTACCTGCTTGAGTACAGATTTTGAAAATATAGTAACTTACCTTAAACAATATATACAGGCATACCCTACTTTTAAGTACACAATGGGGTTTATTTAATAAAGCTGGAAAGTGCAAAATCAGGCTCACTTCTGCATAGAAACCAATGAACTTCCAGGTTTTATTATCAAAGCTTAAATGAACAAGCTGGGGTTAGAAGCTCATTGGTTGAGTTATTATTGGGTTATTATTGCATCCACTGATACCAACGTTGTGGGTTATTGTGTCCACCAACACAGTGATGGGGGTTGTTACTGCATTCACGGACACCAATGCTGGGGGTTATTGTTGAGTCCACTGACACCTATGCTGGGGGTTATTATTGCATACACTAACACCAATGCTGGTCTGAGTCCTTCTTTTTCTTCTTTCTTTTTAGATGGTGGTCCCTCAAGCCAATATTGAAGGCGGCAGCACGGCCATCAGCTTTGTTAGCTATTAGTAATTAGTATATAGCAAAGAGCACTACCTCCTGGATTTAATAATTTTTACTGCTAGCATCACTGTTTTTAATATTGTTTTTTTTTTATTATATGGTTATTTATCATAATTTCTATTTAGTGGGGTACATCTTCTTGTGTGTTTTACATTCATTTAATATGCTTGTCACAATTTGCTTACTGTACTTTGTTGGCCATTTCCCTTCCCCTCATGCCCCCTGGTGGTTATTCAGGCACCTTACAGGTCCTTTTCTATACTGCTTCTAGCTCTCGGGTTTATTGAGTTTACACGGGTAGCTTTTTTTTTTTTTATCCAAAAATTGACCACCATTGTTTTATGTAAATTATACAAGGAGTTGTATATACCTATGAATGGAGTAATATACCAAATGTTTGAAAACTGGACACATCTGTGGTGTTGCTATGCTGGTCACAGAGCTTGACAGATAATTGATTCAACAGTGAAGCAACACATTTCAGGTTGGTTCTTTATAGAACATGCTCAGAAGATATAGTGATAATAAGCATGTATTGTTGTGAAATAACAAACAATATCAGAACAGACACCTATTTAATCCTTACTTTAAACTAAAAATCCTGGCAGCAGGAGGAGGAGGGAAAAAGCAGCAATGCTGGGCAGACACTTCTGTACAAGGTGAGAGTTGTCCACTGACACCAATAGTCTCTCCCAGCTCCCACTTGGCACTCATTTTTCTCCCTATATCTTGCCGGGCATAACTGTGCCTAGCAAGAGATGCAAATTTTGTAAGTTTGCCCACTTACAAAGAAATTAATGGTCTATCATTTTTATCATAGGTGTATTTTAACCACTTGACCACTGGGCACTTAAACACCCTTAATAACTAGACCAATTTTCAGCTTTCGGTGCTCTCACATTTTGAATGACAATTACTCAGTAATGCAACACTGGACCTATATGAAATTTTTGTCCTTTTTTTCACACAAATAGAGCTTTCTTTTGGTGGTATTTAATCACCGCTCGGTTTTTAATTTTTTGTGCTATAAAAGAAAAAAGACAGAAAATTCTGTAAAAAAATGCATTTTTCTTCGTTTTTGTTATAAAATTTAGCAGATTAGTAATTTTTCTTCATAAATTTTGGCCAAAATTTATACTACTACATATCTTTGGTAAAAATAAGTACAAATTGGTGGATATTTGGTCTTTGTGAAAGTTAGACCCCTTTCACACCAGGGCGTTTTTGCAGCGTTTTAGCGTTAAAAATAACGCTATTAAAACGCTCATAAAACGCTCTCCATGCATCTCAATGGACCCTTTCACACCAAGGCGTTGCGCTGGCTGAGCGTTGAGAAAAGTCCTGCAAGCAGCATCTTTGGAGCAGCTTTTGGGCGTTAAAAAAAGCGCTTCAAAAACGCTCCTCTCCATTGGAATGAATTGAAAGCGCTGTAAAAACGCCCTAAAAACGCCTATAATCCGCCCTGAGCTGTAGAAAAAGTCACATGATCTCAAAAAAAGTAAACATGCAAGTAGAAAGAGAGCATCTACAACAACAGGACTGAAATTGTGGAAAGGTCACAATGATTTCCAAGCCATCAAAGTGCCAAAGAAATCGTAGAAAAATGTAGATTTGAAGTAAAACAAGACACTGCATTTACTTTATATAAACTGCTTGTTTTTACATGATCTCACAAACAAAAGATAAACATGCAAACAAAAAGATAGCATCCACAGCAACAGGACTAGCTGTGGGGAGGTAACATGATCTCACTGAAGCGTAGGATGCTGGTAAATCAGGAAATCCTGTTTGTAGAGGTGGATAGGAGCTAAGAGAAGATGGAGGTTGAAAGAGACCAGGGATTTGGGACCAGTGGGAGTGGGATTAGGGTTGGAGATTAGGGTTCTGGGACCAGTGGGAGTGGGATTATGGTTCTAGATTTGGGTTTTGGGACCAGTGGGAGTGGGATTATGGTTCTAGATTTGGGTTTTGGGACCAGTGGGAGCGGGATTATGGTTCTAGATTTGGGATTTGGGACCAGTGGGAGTGGGATTATGGTTGGAGATTTGGGAGCAGTGGGAGCGGGATTAGGATATAGATACTTACGTTCCAATGCTCATTCGAGTATAGTTTCGGAATTTGTCTGGGTGCACTCTTAGGTGCTCATATAGCAACACAAATTGCCCGATAGAGCTGTGTGTTTGTAGGATGGGATGAACCCAATACCGACGTTGCTGCCTCTGTTGGTGGATATTTTCCCAATACAGTAGCACAAACATCAAGAACAGCTCCATGAACTCCATCTTCTTTCTGTATCCTCTGTCACCTCACAAGATCCCAGGAAGTAAACAGGAAGTGATGTAGGGAGGTGAGGTGGCTCTTTGACGCCCAACGCTTGTAAAACGCTTGTAAAACGCTGTAAAAACGCCCACAGCGTTGCAGTAATTTTAACGCTAGCGCCCCAAAAACGCTGTAAAAACGCTGTAAAAACGCTCTAATAACGCTGTAAAAATAGCAGCGTTTTACCGCTGACGCTATGGGCGGTGTGGTGTGAAAGTGCTCTTATAGAGTCCACAAGCTATGGTGCCAATATCTGAAAATTGATCACACCTGAAGTACTGACGGCCTATTTCAATTCTTGAGACCCTAACATGCCAGAAAAGTACAAATACCCCCCAAATGACCCCTTTTTGGAAAGAAGACATTCCAAGGTATTTAGTAAGAGGCATGATGAGTTTTTTGAAGTTGTAATTTTTTCCCACAATTCTTTGCAAAATCAAGATTTTTTTTACTTTTTTTTTCACAAAATTGTCATATTATCAGTAAATTTCTCACACACAGCATATGCATACCACAAATTACACCCCAAAACACATTCTGCTATTACTCCCGAGTACGGCGATACCACATGTGTGAGACTTTTACACAGTGTGGCCACATACAGAGGCCCAACATGCAGGGAGCGCCATCATTTGCTAGAAAATTACATAGAATCCCAAAACATTATATATGTTTTTTTAGGAAACACCCTGGAGAATACAATGGTGGTCGTTGCAACTTTTTATCTTGCACGGTATTTGCGCAGCAATTTTTCAAATGTTTTTTTTTTGGAAAGAAAACAATTTTGTGCATAAAAAAAACACAGTAAAGTTAGCCCAATTTTTGCATAATATGAAAGATGAAGTTACGCCGAGTAGATAGATACCTAACATGTCACTCTTCAAAATTGCACACGCTCGTGGAATGGCGCCAAACGTTGCTACTTAAAAATCCCCATAGGCGACGCTTTAAATTTTTTTTACTGGTTACATGTTTTGAGTTACAGAGGAGGTCTAGGGCTAGAATTATTGCCCTTGCTCTAGCGTTCGCAGCGATACCTCACATGTGTGGTTTGAACACCGTTTTCATATGTGGGGCATCTGCATGCGAGCGAGCACATGAGGACAAGGGCGCTTTAAAAAAATTCTTATTGTTCATTTTACTTTATTTATTTTAGTTTGACATTTTGTTCCCTAAAAATAATTTTTTTGATCACTTTTATTCCTATTACAAGGAATGTAAACATCCCTTGTAATAGGAATATGGCATGACAGGTCCTCTTTACAGTGAGATATGGGGTCAAAAAGACCCCACATCTCACCTCTAAGCTGGGAAGCCTGAAATAAAAAATAAAAAAAAAGATTCTGGCTTTGATCGTATTGGCGAGTCGGTAGAAGCACCGGAGGGCAGCGGGAGGGGGAGGGGGATGGCTATGGCTGGGTATTGCAGGGTATCACCGAGTATGGCTTGGTATCTCCGAGTACGGCAATTTATGGCAGGGTATTGCAGAGTATTGGCAGGGTATTACAGAGTATTGGCTGGAATTGTACTGCAGAGCATTGGCGGGTACTGCAGAGTATTGGGGGGTATTGCAGAGTATTAGCTGGTATTGCAGAGTATTGGCGGGTATTGCAGAGTATTGGCTGGTATTGCAGAGTATTGGCTGGTATTGCAGAGTATTGGCGGGTATTGCAGAGTATTGGCGGGTATTGCAGAGGTTTAGCTGGTATTGCAGAGTATTGGCGTGTATTGCAGAGTATTAGCTGGTATTGAAGAGTATTGCAGAGTATTAGCGGGTATGGCAGAGTATTAGCGGGTATTGCAGAGTATTAGCGGGTATTGCAGAGTATTGGCGGGTATTGCAGAGTATTAGCGGGTATTGCAGAGTATTAGTGGGTATTGCAGAGTATTAGCGGGTATTGCAGAGTATTAGCGGGTATTGCAGAGTATTGGCGGGTATTGCAGAGTATTGGCAGGTATTGCAGAGTATTAGCTGGTATTGCAGAGTATTGCAGAGTATTAGCGGGTATTGCAGAGTATTGGCAGGTATTGCAGAGTATTGGCAGGTATTGCAGAGTATTGGTGGGTATTGCAGAGTATTAGCGGGTATTGCAGAGTATTAGCTGGTATTGCAGAGTATTAGCGGGTATTGCAGAGTATTGTGGGTATTGCAGAGTATTGGCAGGGAATTGAGGGGTTAAATTTCGGTGAGCAGCGATGTGGGCACTGCAGATGCAGCCCACAGCGCTGCTGACACCGATCTCTTCCCCCTTCCGCTGTACCGATCGGTACAGAGAGGGGAGGGAGGAACCGGCGTCATAACATGATGCCGGTTTGTTTACAAGTGATCACTCCGTCATTTGACGGAGCGATCACGTGGTAAACGGCCGAGATGAGCGGCCGTTTACCGTGATCCGTGATGCGCCGGGTCCTGTGGACCCGGTGGTCACAGATGCTCTCGAGTGCGCGCCCCAGGGGGCGCGCAAGAGCAGAATTCTGGGAGGACTTCATATGACGGCCTCTCAGAGTTAAACAACCGCCCTGTAGCCGTCATTTGGCTATGGGCTGGTTGTTAAGTGGTTAAATGATAGAGACAGATTATCAACCAAAAATCCTGAAAAAACACATAATACAAATGTTATCAATTGAGTTGCAGTTCAGTGAGTAAAATAAGTATTCGATCCCTTAGTACTTGGTGGAGAAACCCTTGTTGGCAAGCACAGAGGTAAGATGCTTCTTGTAGTTGGTTACCAGGTTTGCACACATCTCAGGAGGGATTTTGGTCCACTCTTCTTTACAGATCTTCTCTAAATCCTTAAGGTTTCTAGGCTGTCTCATGGCAACTCGAAGTTTCATCTCCTTCCATACATTTTCTATAGGATTAAGGTCAGGAGGCTGACTAGGCCACTCCATGACCTTAATATGCTTCTTCTTGAGCCACTCCTTTGTTGCCTTGGCGGTATGTTTTGGATCATTGTCATGCTGGAAGACCTATCCACGACCCATCTTCAGTGTTCTGGCTGAAGGAAGAAGGTTCTCATCCAAGATTTTAAAATACACGGCCCGTCCATTGGCCTCTCAATGTGGCAAAGTTGGCCTTCAGCAGGGAAACAGCCCCAAAGCATCATGTTTCCACATCCGTGCTTGATTGTAGGGATGGTATTCCTAGGGTCATAGTCGTCATTTTTCTTCCTCAAAACATATATCCCATTGTATATCTAGTTTGTGTGCACCAAGTCCCTTTGCAAGCCCAGATATTACTTTGTACACATAGTGGTGACATCATCACTGTACCATACATACCCTGCGAAGAGAACAGAACTGTGCAAGAGGCCCAGCATAGGGCCAGCAACCCACTATAGGCTGCCTGCAGAAAACTATAGAAGGGGGTGGAGACAAGACCAATCATCCTGTACACAAAGAGAACAAAAGTGACTAGTCTTTATTACAGAAAGCTCCTTCACAGGGGAAGTTTCACAAGGTATTACTGCGCGGATCTTGCAAAAAGATGCCAAGCACACCAAGTAAAAAAACAAGACTCTTGTATTTTAACATTTGCATATCTTGAAGTTCAGCTTTAAATGTGGTTGCACACTGTTGTAGGTAATACTGCATAGTAACTACACATTTATTGCAACTGACAGTGAGTGTTTTTATGGTCTTATGGATTTAGTAAGCATATGAATCCTAAATGTTCTCAAAAGCCAAAACTCTGTCAACAAAGGCCCTAATTATCCTTAAAAAAAAAAAGGGGTCAGGTTTGAGCATTGTAATTGTTATTTGTGTTGTGGATCATAGAAACATAACAGAAGCTAATCCAATTAGGTAAGGGAAATGCAAAGGCTTTGTGTTCAGTGTCCAATGTTAATTTGTGACAATGGTACCATCTAGTGGTCAGAAATCTCAACTAGCTAGGCTCACGCTGTACATTTTTATCCATTTACACTTTGAAATTGATAATAAATGTACTTTTTTTGTAGAAAAGTTCAATGAAATACCCCCCATCAGATGTAAATCTCTAACTGAGAAAACCGGTGTTGTCTGCAGGATGTTATATCTTAGATTAGGCTAAATCAGTGCAAGCCAATATCTGTGGAAATCAACTCATGCAAAGCTTTGGACATAGTAAGCTGAGTTTCCTTTAAAAAATAAAAATAAAATGTTTGACTCACCTACCTTATTATCTTTATACAGGATTTATACAGTACCAAGAGTTTTTGCCACGTTTTACAATTTGAATGGAGACAGCACATTTAAAGTACAAGGTGGGAAGGAAAGAAAGGAAGGAAATTAACCAGTTGCCGGCCACCCGCCGTTGAAATACGGCGACAGAATGGCAATGCTGTGCAAAACAAAATAGTATGGCGCTTGCACCCGTGGGTAGGGGACGCGCACGTGCGCCCCCACCCTCCCCATGGTAATCAAATTTGTTACAGAACTGATCAGTCTCCAGGTCCAGGCCATTAATTTCTGGCCTGGATCTGGTGATCGGTTCTGGCAAATGAGAGACTGTCCCGTCTGTGAATGTAAACACAGGCAGGAGAAGTAATGTCATCTCCCCTTGGGGAACCCTGTTCGGTTCCAGAGAGAGGAGAGGGGACATCCAAAAGTGAGTACACCAACATTACACTGACATCAGAACACATAGGTACACTTGTCACCCCCTGATCACCCCCCAGTTAACCTCTTCACTCCCTGTCACTGTGTCACCAAGTGCAGTTTTCTGATTTTTCACTAATCACTGCATTGTTATCACTTGTGACATTAATCAGAGTTAGGGCAGTTAGTAATAGACCCAGATAGCTTTAGGGTACCCCCATTAACCCCCTAATAAAGGTTTAATGCCTTAATCATCCCCCATTTAACCCTTTCACCCCTACCACCAGTGTCACTAATATAGTGTACAGATCTATTTTCTGATCGCCGTATTAGTGTCACGGGTGACACTAGTTAGTTGGCTAGTTTCACCGCCAGTATTAGCGCCAGGGTACCCCCATATATTGCCTAATAAAAGTTTTAACCCCTTGATCGCCCCAGTTAACCCTTTCACCCCCTGTCAAAAAGTAGTGACGGAGTAGTGGTCCCTGCTATGTTCAGGTGTACCCGATTCCGTTCTTCTGTTGCTGAGCTGCAACAATCGCAGGGATCTCCTATGGAGCAGGGATCTCCTATGGAGCAGAGAGTCAGTACTAGTGCCGCTCATCTGTCTGGTGAACTGGCAAGCACCAGCAGCCTATTAAACTCTGGTCATAGTCAAACCAGTACTGCAGTATCACCTGGTGACATGGTAAGTCCCATAAGTGCAGTTCAAGTTGGTGCGGTGGCTAGCACAATTAGTGCCCCCCAGCCACCAAGAAGAAGGCAAACACAGGCCTGTAGGGCCCATAGTGCCCTTCCCGCTGCATATGCCAATCCTGATTGGGAGCCCACCACTTCTGCAGAGCCCGTACTTCCCCCATTCACTGACCAACCCAGAATTCAGGTGGAAACAGTTGACTTTACGTCCCTTGATTTTTATTTGCTGTTTTTCACAGAACATCTCTATAGATCTATTGTGGACCAAAGTAATTTGTATGCTGGTCAATTTATTGCCGCTAATCCCCAGTTGACCCTTGCCAGAGATTGAAAACCTATTATGGTTTCTGAATTTAAGACCTTTCTGGTCCTATCCCACCTCATGGGTATAGTTAAAAAAAGTGAGTTGCGGTCATATTTGTCCACTGACACAATTAATCATATGCCCATGTTCCCTGCTTCCATGGCCAGGGCTAGATATGAGCATATGCACTTTAATGACTGTCATCCTCGGGGTGACCCTGAATTTGATCAGTTCCACAAAATTCGGCCCCTCGTAAACCACTTCAACCAAAACTTTGCAGTCTTACTTATTCCCCAACAAGTTGTCTGTGTTGATGAGTCACTGATTAAGTTTTCTGGCTCCTTGTTCTTCAAACAGTATCTTCCCAACAAGCGTGCCAGATATGGGGTCAGGCTATACATATCGTTTTACGGTTTACGAGGAAAGAGATAGTCACATGGAGCCAGAGAACTGCCCAGACTACATAGGAAGCGGAAAAATATAATAATATCTAATATTCTTGTATCTCAGGGGCGTTTCTGGATGAATAGCAAAATCTTTGTGTAAATATGTCTGTGTCATATCTAATGGGTGTGTTAAAGTGGTTGTAAACCCTTACAAACCACTCTGACCTACAGGTAAGCCTAGATTAAGGGAAAAAAAGGAAGAGGAAATCTGCGCTACAGTGTATACTTAACGAAAATGTGTGATGCAGCAATTCTAATATATACCCAAAGTGTAATATACATATAGAGACAAAGAAAAAGAAGAGAACTGCGCAATCCCCAATATTTCTATTAGGATTTAAGCCGATCTACCTTAAACAAGTGTATCTTATGATCTATAACTCTAACACACCAAACTTATGACTAAATAAACCATAAGACATTACTTATAATTGTATACAGTGAACATATATGTTCCCTCATAGGCTATGAACCAAAAAGGAAAAAACATGTGCAATTCTAAGTCAATAATTCAAAGAAAAAAAGCATGTAAAGTAAACTCAAACAGTTCTAAAACTATATGTGATAACATAAAGTCCATAAACAGTCCAACTGGAGAGACACCCTGTGTGGAAGGGATCTATTCAATCGTAAAGCTTTTCAATCAACGTGAAGAAAAACCAGGTGCACCTCCACCAGACAAGTAATAATAGCCCCTTACCAGATGTCCCGGTAGGGAGCGCTTAATCACAAAATGGGTCTGCAGATGGATCAAACTTGAGCCCTCCAAATGGAACACTTTATCGTAAGGCAGGTTAGGAGATACACCAGTCATAAACCGTCCAGCATAGGAAGACGTTGTTTAAAGCGGGACTCAGATGTATGGCATTGTAGAATCAAGGAAGGTTCACCATAGGGAGGAAAAAAAGCGCTCCAAATAGTGTAAAATCATTTATTAAAACGAATATAAAAAAACAAGAGATGCACTTACAAACATGAAAGAACATCGGGCATATCATCAAACTGGGCAAGCGTCGGCCGATCGCGAACACCAATCGATATCCCTTCTGGTACCAGTTCACATGAGGCAAGTAAGCGTGTCACGCCACCCAACGCGTTTCGTGAAAAATTCACGTCGTCTGGGGTATGGGTGACACGCCATATTGCCTCCATTAAATAGTGAACGTTGGAACAAGCCACCTCCTCCGCTGTCTGAGAGCCTCTTTCACTTCCGGGATCAAAGGACCAAGCCTCACTCCCATATCCAATAGAATGCGAGGTCAAAGGGCCAAGACGGCGGAAGTGATGCTCCCGTGTCCAATAACGTGCAAGATCAGGGGGCCAGGGCGGCGGAAGTGATCCATGCAATCACCCGCCCCTCTCTGTTTACGTCTGAAAAAGACGCTCCTTATGACGGCGTGACAACACGCCGTACGTAACGAGCGGATGACGTCACGTCGTGGATCACGAGCGGATGGCAACACGACGTGCGTAGCGAGCGGATGGACGGCGCACATCACCCACTACAAGGAAGTGTGTGCGCTCCATCTGATACCATGTCTCGCTTTCAATATAATGGGCGTAACGAGCGGATGACAATGCACCGTACGTAGCGGGCGGATGAACGACGCACATCACCCCTTACAGGGAAGTGTGTGCGCTTCATCTGGTGCCACGTCTCACTTTCAATAAAGCGTAGTCATAGCTCCGGACCTCCATAGCAAATAAATCTTCCTCCTTATCCCAAAGGAGGAAGATATATATAGGAGGAAGATGTATATACCTCAAATGAAACTAAATTAAGACAGGGGAGGAGGGGACTGGTCCAACCACAAAATTAAAAATTATTAACTGACAATTAATACTCAAAATGGATAAAACATACAAGGCACTTTATAATAAATATCTAACTCATTATGTGGTTAAACACTTCGTAATGATAAAATAGCGGTATTGGATCAGCTACAAAGTTCACCCACAACAAAAAGTGAAAGGGACATACACATGTGTATTTTATGGAACTCAATATATTATGAGATATAAGATATTTCTCTCTTAAAATAGAAAAAAATGGGAGCTTGCAAGAAAAACCATCAGACGCTAAATTAAGGTAGGAAAAACCACAGATATCCAGATCCCACGATGTCTGATGGAAAAGTCATATCTGTTTAGCGTCTATACCTAGAACACTGACAGAAACAACACGCTAAGCATTATTAATAAATGCATTAACGTCTGTATCTGTGTTCATACCGTAAGGGGTGTAAGTTTTTAGTCTATGGATCCAAGACATCTCCAACCGTGAGATCTCTCTGACCAGAGCTCCCCCCCTCCAGTGGGGTTTGTACTTATCAATCCCCATGTACAAGGTGTTAGACGGATCCCTTCCATGTTTCTCGTCATAGTGTCTAGAAAGGGGATGTTTGTCAAAACCCCGTTTAATGTTGGCGATATGCTCATTCAATCTGACCTTGAGGGCTCTCTTAGTTCTCCCCACGTACTGAAGCCCACAAGGGCATTGGATGAGATAAACCACTGCTTCTGACGAGCATGTAAATATGTCTGTGTCATATCTAATGGGTGTGTTAAAGTGGTTGTAAACCCTTACAAACCACTCTGACCTACAGGTAAGCCTAGATTAAGGCTTACCTGTAGGTCCAAGAAATATCTCCTAAACCTACACGGTTTAGGAGATATTTACTAAAAGACAGTGACAGCTGTCCACGGCGCATGCATTGTAGACAGCGACGCGCAGGCGCACTATTGCCGTTAGCAGCATGCCGCTGCTAACGGCGATATGCCATTAGTGGCGGCTCCCATGCGCATGCGCGGGAGTGACGTCGTCGCTGCTCCAGCGCTGTGAGTGGCTGGAGCAGCGATAACCGGAAGAAGATGGATGCTCCGGACTACAGGGGACAGCGGTGACATCACTGGCTCCTGTGTCAGGTAAGTGACACATAATGGGCTACTATGCGATGCATAGTAGTCCATTATGCTTTACCTTTGCAGGGAGACAAAGAGGAAGTAAACCCATTAGGGTTTACTTCCTCTTTAAGGAGACGTGTGTCTGTCTTTTTCCAAGCCTGCATCTCCAACAAAATGTTAGGAATTTGATTCTTAGTAGAAATTGAAGAATCCTTTGTTCATGCAATACTTCCAGAAAAGTTGTTTATTGTTCAGAAAGATAAGTAAAGACAAGATTTACATAGTGACATCTGGTAACATATGGTATGGTGATGGCTTCAGAAGGAAGAAGAAATATCAGCTGTTAAATTCTCCAAAGTATAGGGTTCCTTCCTTCTCTTCACACCTCTCTTCCTCAATAGCCATTCAACTCTACTCAATTATTATACTGTTTCATAATGTTATGTCAGCATATCCTAGAGTAACACCCATTCTTGCATATAAGCTTATATGGTTTCAGGAAGCCCTGAAAAGTCAAGATAGAACAAAGACCCCCCAAATTACCCCATTTTGGAAAGTAGACACCCCAAGGTATTTGCTAAGAGGCATAGTGAGTACTTTGCAGCTCTCGTTTGTTTTGGAAAATTAAGAAAGGAAAGGAAAATTTTTTTTTTTTTTCTTTTTTCAAAACTTTGTGTAAAAAAGCGAGATCTGCAAAATACTCAACATGCCTCTCAGCAAATAGCTTGGGGGGTGTCTACTTTCCAAAATGGGGTCATTTAGGGGGTTTTTGTGCTATCTGGGCATTTCATGACCTCCGAAACTGTGATAGGTAGTGAGGAGTGAAATCAAAGATTTACTCCCTTAGAAAGCCTGAAGGCGGTAATTGGTTTTCATGGTCCTGTATGTGACTGCAAAAAATTCCCACACATATGGTATCCCCATACTCAGGAGAAGCAGTAGAATGTATTTTGGGGTGCAATTTCACATCTACCCGTGGCATGTTTAAGCAATGTGTTTAAGCATGGTTAAGCATATGTGTAAGGCTGACCGCAGGTCAGCCTGTATTTCTGGGAGGAGTCAGGCTGCATAAAGCCTGCCCTCCTCTGCCCCCTCCTCTCGTGGACGCCATCTCTTGTGTCGACTCGTCCGGCTCCACGGGAGGGCACCCGTTTGTTTCTGCTTTCAAGTGGCAGAGTAACATCTGATTGTCTTTATGTCTCATGTTTTTGGAGCGGCTGCGTGGCGTCGCTTCTCCCGCTCGCCTCCTTTCTCCCGGTGGTCTGGGGGGGGGGTCGTCCACCGGGTGGCTGCGGAGTTCTATTGCTGTCAATTTTTAGGTATACCATTACTGAATGTGTGATACAGCCGAAGGGGGGGGGGGGGGGCTGGTCCGCCTCTCTTTTCCCATGTTGTTTCAGCCGCCTCCTCTCCCAGTGTTCATGCTGGGGGGGGGAGTGTTTCGTCCTCCGCCAGCTCTTCTCATTGACCCCATTTCTCCCGGTGTTCCATGTTCATGCAATTTACGGTTTCTTATGTAATTTTTTCGGTTTCTTATGCAATTTTACGGTTTCTCATGCGGTTATGGTTTCTCATGCAGTGTACGGTTTTTCTCATGCAATTTACGGTCTCATGCAATTTACGGGTCTTACGCTATTTTCATTTTTCTGGAATTTACGGCTTTATGCAAATTACATTTTTTTGCAGGTTACGGTTCTCATATAATTGTGTGTCTCATGCAGTTGACGGTTCATGCAACTACGGTTTCTGGTGCGATTTATGGTTCATGAAATTTTCGGTTCTTACGCAAATTTCAGTTTTCTGCAAATTACAGTTTCTTACACAGGTTACAGTCTTTGCAATTTACGTGTTTTTCTCGCAGTTCGCGTTTCTGATGCAATTTGCATTGCTTATGTGTTTTGCGTTTCTCAGGTGACGTTCATGTTTATTTTTTCTCAGGTTTTACATTTTCGCATGCAATTTGCGTGTCTGATGCAATTTACGTGTCTGTTGTATTTATGTGTCTGATGCAATTTACGTGTTGTGTTGTATTTACGTGTCTGATGCAATTTTTACATGTCTCAGGCAATTTTTGTTTTTTTGTTTCTTATTTCGTAGCCCATGTTTTCTACGTTTTTCCCAGGTCTCTTACGTTTTTCCCATGTCTCTTATGTTTTTCCCCCATGTTTCTTACGTTTTCCCCCCATGTTTTTGCCATGTTTCTTTCGTTTTTTCCCATGTTTCTTAAGTTTTTCCCACGTTTTTCCCATGTTTCTTACGTTTCCTATGTTTCTTACAGTTCCCATGTTTCTTACGTTTTCCTTGTTTCATGTTATTGCCTTTCATTCACTGCATTTCCGTTAGTTAGCTGGTACTTACATCCAGGATCTGTCACGTCTACAGGTCCATACGGGCTGAGGTTTCGTTGTTAATTGATTGTCGTCCCACTATCTTCTCACCTGTAGTCCATACATCATACGTATACATTCACCATTACACCTTTTACTACTACTCACCACGGTCTGTGGGTACCTTAGCCCTGAGTGTTCATTTTAATTTCCTGTCTTGGCGCTGCAGGTTTCTCGGGCTCACTGCTGCATTCATTAGGGTGGGTTGTCATCAGGTTCACATTCATGTGCTGTTGGTTCTGTCATTTTGGCACCCACATCATTATACATAGTAGGTCCCACGTCCTCATACTTATCAGGTACCAGGGGGATTGTTGTGTCATGGGCGGGTTATATTTATTACGTTTTCTAGTTGTTTTACACAGCTGGGCTGTCCAGGTTCTGCGGGATACCCATCACGCCTATGGGTTTTAACAGATTGAGGTGATCGTTTTTAATTGGCTTGTTCGGTGGCTCGTCTCCTCATCTGTTCTCTCACCACTCACATTTTGTTCGAACTCACGTATCTCAGGCAGTTCGTTTCTCATATGGTTAGTTCTTAGGTAGGTACGTTTTTAGGCAATGCACAGTTCTCATGCAATTCACGGTTCTCATGCAATGTTACATTACTCTCGCTATGTTCCGTTTCTCTCGCTATGTTACGTTTTCTCTCGCTATGTTACGTTTTCTCTCGCTATATTACGTTTTCTCTCGCTATGTTACGTTTCTCTCGATATGTTACGTTTCTCTCGATATGCTATGTTTCTCTCGATATGCTACGTTTCTCTTGCAAATGTTCCACTTCTATCGCTATGTTACGTTTCTCTCGATATGCTACGTTTCTCTTGCAAATGTTTCGTTTCTCATGCAAATGTTTCGTTTCTCATGAAAATGTTTTGTTTCTCATGCAATGTTTTGTTTCTTTCATTTTCTAGGTTCTCTTGTTTTCCAGGTTGCTGTAGTTTTTCCAGGTCTCTCGTGTCCCCAGGGTTTTCTCTCGTGCCCCCAGGGTGTTCTCTCATGCCACCAGGGTTTTTTCTTGTGCCCCCAGGGTTTTCTCTTGTGCCCCCAGGGTTTTCTCTTGTGCCCCCAGGGTTTTCTCTCGTAGTTTTCATTGGTTCACGTTCTTATGTAACCTGCGTTTCTTATGTGGAGGGTGTGTTTCTTGCAGCCTCGGTTCTTAGGCTGCTCATGGTCATCAGCTCACGTTACTCATGTTTCTCCTTCAGCCACGTTTCCTTCTAGCAGGTTGCATGTTTGTCACAGGTTTCTTTGGTTGCTCACGGTTCTCTCGCTAGTTGTGTTCCTGACCAGTTGGGTGTCGTTCCACACTACCTTTTTATTTCCTAGCTGTGTCCGGTCAGGAGTTGTGCATGGTATGGAATGATTGGTAAATCAGCCTATTGCAGCTCGGCAGCTTCTACTGGCTCAGGGATCCCAGGACCCTTTCGGGGCTCGGGCCAGTATCAGTAGGCTCGGGTCTCGGATGCAGGTACCGGTATCGCGCTTTCTTTTCAGTTCCAGTTTCGTGGTAGATTGGTTGTCCATTTGGCTGTCGCAGCAGCTTTGATCATTAGGTTTGTTTAAATATCAGGAAGGCTCATGGCACGGCTTGGCATGTTTTCCAGGCTCTACAGTCTAGGTTTCCAGTTCTGATGGTTAACATCCAGTTCCTATTGTCTTTTTGTTTTTTTTGCCTCTTCCAGTTCGTGGGCCACAGCACTTTCAGGGTGTTTCGAGTTGAGTCTCAGCATTTCATGTTGGATGACCCGTCAGGTTCCTTTATTTTCTGCACTTTCAATTGAAACCATCCTCAGGGTTCCAGCAGAGTAGACCCCCTGATGTGCACAGCTGACTTCCTTTGTTTTGGGTCTTATTTTTGTGTCGTATCTGACATACTCTTACGTCTCCTTTTGCGTTGGTTGCCAGCTTTGGACTCAAGACAGTGCTATAGCTCGCTTTTGTGGTTCTTAAAGCCAGGGGAGTGGTGCTTCTGGTCAGGGTCTCGCTTACTTTAGCCTATCAACTGGTTGGCACCCCGGCCTTCTCCTGTTACATCTGCATGTTCTCGAGACTTTTTGGCGGGGGGGGGGGGTGGGGGGCAGCACTGTTAACTGGTTCTGGGAGCCTGGCAAGGTGTGGTGCTCGGGGTTGGTTTTATGCCAGCTTGGTTAGTTGTTACATTTGTCAACCCCTGGGTTGGTCCTATACTGCCCCTTTCTACAGCGGAGTACATACTTTGTTGCCACTACCCCAGGTTAGACGTTAATTCACTGTGTAATCTGGTTGTTAAGCTTTCATCCTACTGTGTTATTTTTGCCCCCTTTTAGGCATACTGACCATACTGCTCTTTGTTCCTTTCCATACTATCCACAGTTTGACTCCGAGTACAAATCATTTAGTGACAACCTTGTGTACATTTTTTTTTTCAATCACTTGTGGCAAAAAAATAAAATATTTAATGTGCTCAACATACCTCTCAGCAAATTCCTTGGGGTGTCTACTTTTCAAAATGGGGTAATTGGGGGGGGGGGTGTTTGTACTGCCCTGCCATTATAGCACCTCAAGAAATGAGATAGGCAGTCATAAACTAAAAGCTGTTTCAATTCCAGAAAATGTACCCTACCTTGTAAACGCTAGAACTTTTGTGCAAACCAATAAAAATATACACTTATTGAATTTTTTTTGTACCCGGGACATGTGACTGAATGCAAAGTTATGAATGAATTAAAGTTATGCATAACTTGTCATCATACATGCATCTTGATTTATCATTATCTTATCTTTGATTTCTGCCATGTGGATTTATATTGTGATTCCTTTCCTGTTTGAAAGAAATGCATCCCCAAAGTCAAGCTTACCAGCCATGCAAAATTGCATCTTTGCACCCCATGTGCCAGGAAGATGACTATCCAATTTTCTACCTGAAAAAATGTGTATCATAATTTTCTGTCTGTCTGTCTGTCTGTCTGTCTGTCTGTCTGTCTGTCTGTGTGTCTGTCTAATGTGTTCATACACACTGGCTTACAGGACGATGGGTATGCACATTCAATTATTTCAATCACTGATATACAATACATATACCTGTTTATTACCTCTACAATTTCAAGTCCATTTCAAAATAGTACAAATTAAACTTTTACGTTTTACTTTCTCTTCTTTTAGTTAAGTCTTTATTTGAAAGGAAACCTGTATTGACCGAATATATAGGATTCTATTTCTGACCTTTTCTGCAAATCTTTTTTCACTGGCTGTCATGCAGAGCCAAGGGCTTCAATAGTTTCTGCAGCATCAACCAGAAGCACTCATTGGGAGATATGACTTCTTTTGTGATCTGGATATTTGTTCTAGGTCAGCAATTCAAAAAGCGTTAAACCCACAGTCTGACTGCTAGCATTGCAAAATGGCTTTCTGTATTTCTCTCAATGGAGGTTTTTAGTATATACTAATTTTAGCTATTAAAAGGTATAGTATGGCATTCGTAAATCAGTCTTTATTTTTATGTCATCATTTCTATTATAGATTAAAAAGAAAAAGGTTTTTGTGCTTAATTTCAGGGTAGTTGTACTGCCATGAAATAAATAACTCTGTAAATGTGAACCCTTTATATGTTGCCAGTTGCATTTCTGAATGCACAACTATCTGTTGGGGCTTTAGGAATAATTTGTATGGCTATTCTAAAAATGAGAAAAAAATACTGTTTTGAAAAATAGTGATAAAAGTGATCATTTTGTTTTAAGAAGCCTCTACTATACTTAATAGCACTTTACTACGCATTATGTGTCCATTAGCCAACCTCGCCATAAGTTTAATAGTTATAGTAGGTGCAAATTAGAATTCTGAACTTACCGTTATTCTTTGTTCTGGGTGCTTTCTGTTTTCACAAATCTGCTGATGATGTGACTATTAGTTCTGTGCAGTTATTGGGACTCCTCATATATCGCCTGGTATATATACCATAGCTGGCCATCTGCTCCAAGCTGTCTCCTTGCTTGCCACCAATAGTGATTTCTACACCTGGTTGGCATTTCTCTCCTTTACAAGGAACGATGCTAATTGAAGAGGTGTGTAATAAATGGCATGGCCTGCAAAAATTCCTATTGTTTATAGGAACTTTCTGATTACTGAGCTGAAAATACAATTTTATCAGTGCTACAACACACATATTGAAAACAAACTAGAATAGAGTGAGACATTTGTCATTGATCAAGCTCAACAAAAGCTGGGGCAGGAGCACATAACATGTGAAACTGAGTTTCTGGTACACTCTGACAAAGGGCTTTGCTACACTGTTGATCTCACGTTCATAATACTGCATTAGTCACTGATTCTGGGGTTTTTACTAAATAAATTGAAATATTACTGTCTACATGTTTTATAGGAAGAGTTGAAATTGTACACTGCTAACACATTTTTTTTACATTTGTTTGAGTCAGTGGTACAATGTTTTTTTTAATAATATTTCCGTACATCTGGGGACAGTCAGGACACTTGAGATAAGCTTTTGCATCATTATGAGTCTAGTCACATCTATGTGCACTACAACACACTGTGTCAGGGAAATGGGCATAGAAGAACTGGCAATGTTGCCAATATCCATCATGGGCGTATATGACGAACTTCTATGCACGCTGGTGCACGTATTGCGAACCAACCCAAATATGAATGCATGTGTGCAATGGTGCACGCATGGCGTGACAGATACTGGCACCCGCTGGCCTGTTTGAACCTGCTGCTGTGCTGACACAAATTTCATATGGGTACAGTGTTGCATTGCCATTCAAAATGTGAGAGCACCAAAGGCTGAAAATTGGTCTGGTTAGGAAGGGAGTTTAAGTGCCCAGTGGGCAAGTGGTTAAACCATGCTCATTCATAGCACTAGTTTACCGATTACTCCTAGTCATGTACAACCTTTATCCCACAGAATGTAATCCAATACTGTATGCCCTAAGATAGCCACTACACCACCTCTAACCCTGGCTAACACCACAATCCTGGAGTTCCCCTTGGGAGCATTTAATGCTGCTTAACCACTTCGGCTCCAGAAGATTTACCCCCCCCCCCTTCATGACCAGGCCATTTTTTGCAATACGGCACTGTGTTATTTTAACTCACAATTGTGCAGTCGTGTGACGATGTACCCAAATAAAATTTATGTCCTTTTTTTTCCCACAAATAGAACTTTCTTTTGGTGGTATTTGATGACCTTTGAGGTTTTTTTGTCTTGCGCTATGTACAAGAAAGGGACAATTTTGAAAAAAAAAAAAAAAACAACAACAATATTTTTTACTTTCTGCTATAAAACATATTCAATAGAAGAAAATTGAAAAAAAAAATGAATTTCTTCATAAATTTAGACCAATATATATTCAGCTAAATATTTGTGGTAAAAAATCCCAATAAACGTATATTGATTGGTTTGTGCAAATGTTATAGCATCTACAAACTGTAGGATATTTTTATTTATTTACTTATTTTTACTAGTAATAGCAGCAATCAGCAACTTATACCGGGACTGCAATGTTGCAGCGGACATTTGGACACTAACTGACACTTTTGACACTTTTTGGAGACCAGTGACACTAATACAATGATCAGTGCTAAAAAATATACACTGTCGCTGTACTAATGACACTGGCTGGAAAGGGATAACATCAGGGGAAATAAAAGGGTTAACTGTGTGCCTAGCCAGTGTTTTACTACAGTGTGGGAGGTGCTTTTACTAGAGGAAGACATGGATAATAGTCCCTGATTTGCACACAAAGGATCCATGTCTTCCCTCCTGTCAGAATGGTGATTGTCAGAATGGTCCTTGTTTACATAGGCAGGCTGCCGTTCTGTGTCTCTGATCGATGGGTGCCATGTAGATATTGAGTCCATGGTACCTGCTGATCGACTACCAATGTGAAGCGGTCTCTCTGTGCAGGCAGTGTGAAGCGGTCTCTCTCTCTGTGCAGGCAGTGTGAAGCGGTCTCTCTGTGCAGGCAGTGTGAAGTGGTCTGTCTCTGTGCAGGCAGTGTGAAGTGGTCTGTCTCTGTGCAGGCAGTGTGAAGTGGTCTGTCTCTGTGCAGGCAGTGTGAAGCAGTCTCTCTGTGCAGGCAGTGTGAAGCAGTCTCTCTGTGCAGGCAGTGTGAAGCGGTCTCTCTGTGCAGGCAGTGTAAAGCGGTCTCTCTGTGCAGGCAGTGTGAAGTGGTCTGTCTCTGTGCAGGCAGTGTGAAGTGGTCTGTCTCTGTGCAGGCAGTGTGAAGTGGCCTGTCTCTGTGCAGGCAGTGTGAAGCAGTCTCTCGCTCTCTCTGTGCAGGCAGTGTGAAGAGGTCTGTCTCTCTCTCTCTGTGCAGGCAGTGTGAAGCGGTCTCTCTCCCTGTGCAGGCAGTGTGAAGCGGTCTCTCTCCCTGTGCAGGCAGTGTGAAGCGGTCTCTCTCCCTGTGCAGGCAGTGTGAAGCGGTTTCTCTCCCTGTGCAGGCAGTGGGAAGCGGTCTCTCTGACTGTGCAGGCAGTGTGAAGCGGTCTCTCTCCTTGTGCAGGCAGTGTGGAGTGGTCGCTCTTTCTCTGGGGCAATGTGGAGCAGTCTCCCTCCCTCTCTCTCTCTCTCTCTCTGTGCGGGCAATGTGGTGCAGATGGATGGTGAGCTGATTAGGTTGTTCAATGGGCCACTTGACTGGACTTGCCCCCCAGGCCTAAGGCTGCCATCCCTCCCCTGGTACCTATCCACTGTGAAAGTCTGATTGCCTACCTCCTTGTCTTTCTACAATGACTTCCCAGTCCTTTTATGCAATCAGCATCAAGGCAGATCATCTCCATAATCGCTATAGACTGTCCAGATGACCAGACAACCGTATGGCAAAGTATGGACTAAGCCAAACCTTTTGTCTATTAAATTGATAATTTTCTTTAGGAACTCAGGTCATCTCTCATTGAAAGACACTCTAAATTATATTTTAAGGTTTATAACTGTTCTACTGCTTCATGATTTTTTAAACTATTTCTGCTTTTATACTAAATGAGATCTACACAATACAGTATATTCACACTACATACGCTTACAGTTCTCAGAGTCAACTAGGAGTAACCTTGGCATTTATTTTTACTGTTTTTTGAGGTTTGTTATAGTGCTTTCTATGTGCTGCTAGAAGCAAATAAAAACTACCCACACGACTTGCAGAATGGTCTATGGACATTTGTACTGCAATGAAAATAGAAGAACTCAAATCTCTGCAAATTTTTAACCAAAGTAAATACTTGTATTTCTACAATATTAAATATGGAATCAGGGCCCTTTCATGATCCAGCAACTGTATTGATTTTCCTAATGCAATGACATTTCTGGTCCATCATCGGCACTGAGAACATAATGTTCTATCTACCATCAATACTCATATTCTTTGTACATTTGTTCTTTCTCGTGCAACATCTTTCCCTTCCTTACTGGCTTGTATTATCTCTGTAATTACTAATAATATAAACCAAAAACCTCTACCGGTTTTAGCAATATTACTTTTCTAGACATTCTTCATTTCAACTTGCATTATGAGGACAATAAAACACAGAAGACATTTTATAATGGTATATGTTTATTATAGTTCTGTTGTGATACACATTTTTTACTTTATTTAAATTGAATCTGAGGCATGATCAAAGCTGAACTCATGTTGAAATACATAAATGGGAGTTGTATTACCTAAGGTAGCACATTTTAATGGAAGACATCTGATTGACATATGAATGCTATTGTAAGGGGGAGAAAAAAATACTGAAATCAAGTCAAATTCAGGTATTTACACTAGTTGCATTTTAACCCAGTATGTATTAGTTAATTTGGCAATACCTCTTTTCCCTGGAATTCATATTTAAATATTGTTAAAAGAGAAGTATGGGGTTTCCAAAAAAAAAAAAAAAACCTTATAATCACCTAGGTGGCTGCAACATCCAATCGATACTGCTTAAGCCCGCTCTTGGCTAAAAACAGATCGAGCTGCACTCCTGTGATCCACAGGAGAAGTATGGCCAAAAAAGCTTTGGCCATACTTATCCTTTAATGTGGAAACATATTTAACATAAGACTGGTAAGAGACAGCATAACCTGTAAACATACGTACTTAATTGAGTTTTGTCCCTCTAGTTTTTGCTGAAGAATTTTCAAAGTCAAACGCAATAGGCAAATCTAATTTTCTAAAAACTTTATATATATATATATATATATATATATATATATATATACAGGCATACCCCACTTTTAAGTACACAATGGGGTTTATTTACTAAAGCTGGAAAGTGCAAAATCAGGCTCACTTCTGCAAGGAAACCAATGAGCTTCCAGGTTTTATTACCAAAGCTTAATTGAACAAGCTGGGGTTAGAAGCTCATTGGTTTCTATGCAGAAGTGAGTCTGATTTTGCACTTTCCAGGTTTAGTAAATAAACCCCATTATGTACTTAAAAGTGGGGTATGCCTGTATATATATTACAGTGGGGATCAAAAGTTTGGGCACCCCAGGTAAAAATGTGTATTAATGTGCATAACGAAGCCAAGGAAAGATGGAAAAATCTCCAAATGGCATCAAATTACAGATTAGACATTCTTATATGTCAAAAAAAAGTTAGATTTTATTTCCATCATTTACACTTTCAAAATTACAGAACATAAAAAAATGGTGTCTGCAAAAGTTTGGGCACCCTGCAGAATTTATAGCATGCACTGCCCCCTTTGCAAAGCTGAGACCTGCCAGTGTCATGGATTGTTCTCAATCATCGTCTGGGAAGACCAGGTGATGTCCATCTCAAAGGTTTTAAATGGCCAGACTCACCTGACCTTGCCCCAACAATCAGCACCATGGGTTCTTCTAAGCAGTTGTCTAGAAAACTGAAACTGAAAATAGTTGACGCTCACAAAGCTGGAGAAGGCTATAAGAAGATAGCAAAGCATTTTCAGATGTCAATATCCTCTGTTCGGAATGTAATTAAGAAATGGCAGTCATCAGGAACAGTGGAAGTTAAAGCAAGATCTGGAAGACCAAGAAAAATATCAGACAGAACAGCTCACAGGATTGTGAGAAAAGCAATTCAAAACCCACGTTTGACTGCACGATCCCTCCAGAAAGATCTGGCAGACACTGGAGTTGTGGTACACTATTCCACTATAAAGAGATACTTGTACAAATATGGTCTTCATGGAAGAGTCATCAGAAGAAAACCTCTTCTACGTCCTCACCACAAAAATCAGCATTTAAAATTTGCAAATGAACATATATATAAGCCTGAGGCATTTTGGAAACAAGTTCTGTGGACCGATGAGGTTAAAATAGAACTTTTTGGCCGGAATGAGCAAAGGTACGTTTGGAGAAGAAAGGGCACAGAATTTAATGAAAAGAACCTCTGTCCAACTGTTAAGCATTGGGGTGGATCAATCATGCTTTGGGGTTGTATTACAGCCAGTAGCACAGGGAACATTTCACTAGTAGAAGGAAAAAAGGATTCAATAAAATTTCAGCAAATTTTGGATGGTAACTTGATGCCATCTGTGAAAAAGCTGAAGTTAAAGAGAGGATGGCTTCTACAAATGGATAATGATCCTAAACGCACTTCAAAATCCACGGGGGATTACATCAAGAGGCGTAAACTGAAGGTTTTGCCATGGCCTTCACAATCTCCTGACCTCAACATTATTGAAAATCTATGGATAGACCTTAAAAGAGCAATGCGTGACAGACAGCCCAGGAAATCTCAAAGAACTGGAACACTTTTGTAAGGAAGAATGGGCAAAGATACCTCAAACAAGAACTGAAAGACTCTTGGCTGGCTACAAAAAGCGTTTACAAGCTGTGATACTTGCCAAAGGGGGCAGTACAAGATATTTCCTGCAGGGTGCCCAAACTTTTGCAGACACCATTTTTTTTAATGTAATTTTGAAAGTGTAAATGATGGAAATAAAATCTAACTTTTTTTGGCATATTGTAAGAATGTCTAATCTGTAATTTGATGCCATTTGGAGATTTTTCCATCTTTTCTTGGCTTCGTTATGCACATTAATACACATTTTTACCTGGGGTGCCCAAACTTTAGATCCCCACTGTATATAAAACATCACAAAACTTTAAACGTACTGGTGTTGATTTACCAAAACTTGAGAGTGCAAAATCTGGTGTAGCTGTGCATGGCAGCCAAACCTGGAAACTGATTTCTATGCAGAACTGCATCAGATTTTGCACTCTCGAGTTTTACTAATACAACCTCCTTATCTTCATCATTTAGCACTCCTACTCTTGGATTCACTCAGAAGCAAGAAGGCCTTCCACCAGTGAGAACAGATCTTTCTCAAGAGGAGCCTAAACTGATTTCACTAATCAACAATCTCATTCTCATCCAAAGCCACTTTAATCACTATTATATACAATTCACTTCCTATGAGAATCTTAGATTGTTTTTCGAAAATCATAACATCAGTTATTTTGAAACAGTCCCTCTTCAAATGTTAATGTTCAAAAATGGCTCTGACTGCAATACTTACATATTTTGTAGCATTGTGCCCACCTTGTTTTCTTTCCCTGCCAGGACATCATTTGAGCGCAGGGCATCATGGACCTGTGCCTTGCCTTGCCTTGAACTTACATATGAAGATTCAGAGGGAGGCTCCAATGTCATCATACCAGCAATGCTTTTCTGCATTGAGGACACGCCACCACCAGGAGAAGATCCAGAAAGCACCTCGCTTATCACATGACCAGTTTAAATAAATAAATAATTGAAATAAAGTAATGTGAGCAGAAGCAGGGAGCCCAGAGTTGGCCTTTTGTCAGTGGCATTGGTTTGACATTGGTATGAGATGCTTCTGAGATTACTCAGATTTCAATGACAGGTGCGTTTGGCTTGCAGATGACCTTCTTCTAACCTTATAGACCTAAGATGTTCTAAAGCTTACAGTATATTGCTTTCAGGGGACATCTAAAGTGCAAACCAGCATTTTTCTGGTTCTGGATAAAGTGAGGGAAGGCTGGAACCCCCATGGAGCTTATTTACTGTCTGTATCCCCACTTTGGAACTTTCCCCTTAGTTCATGTCATAGTTATTTTGAGTCAAACAGAACACACTATTATGAGAGTTGGAGAGGACTGTGTGGGATCTTTACAGATGCCAAATACTATTATTATAATTGCTATAGAAAACATGCCATTTCTTATTGTGTACTAGACATTAAAGTTTAACAAAAGGCAAAAAAATGTAAATTGGATACAGTAGAGAGGTGATAGAACCACTGTCAGGTTTTTATTGCTGTCTGTGTCCTAACCAGGGAGACTCATCCTCTCAAATTGTCCTGATCTCCAGTGTCACTGGAAAGAAAGTGAAGGTAATTTGAAAGTTTGGAGTTGCCACCAGAATGGGAATAGAGGGGGAATCTTCCAACTGGAACAATTTTACCCATGACAACAGTCTTAGAGGAAATATCCTTCACATTGGAAAGATATCCTTTCTCTTCCTGTTGACTCTACAGGACAGGGCATGAAGGTAAATCTTCCTAATGAGACACAGAAGGCAATAAACTGACTATCCAAAGAAAACAATTTTTCTTATATATATATATATATATATATATATATATATATATATATATATATATATATATATATATATATATATATATATATATATATATATAATGTATACAATTGACAGTCACCTAACAATATACAATTTTTACATAGATAAACATAACATGCAGATTATAGGTAATAATTACAGCAGTGTTTGGTAAAATCTATTATATGATAGAAACAGTTAAACATAAAAAATGACATTTTCACATTGATGGCAGCAAAATGTTATCTGAATTATTCACTGCCCTGTTGACATCGCTTTGGTGCAAATCGTTTGCAGCAGCTAAAAGAAAACAAAAATATTTACTGTATTTTTTTTCCAAAGATTTATTTCACTTTATTTTGTATAAAAATAATAAATGTATTTTTGAAATATCTCTACTGCCTTCTGTTGCTGTTATATTTTCCCTACAGTTCCCTAAGTATACTTGAAGCAATTGTAGATGTTCATCTGTAAATACCTGTTACTGTTTTTACATATTACAATGTTCCCACCTTGACCACAAAAATAAAAAAATAATAGATGCTAATAAAAATGCTGACAATTATGGCTAACACTAAAATGTGTGGGTCCATCCACAGACTAATAAAACTGGATTCCACATGGGCATTTCAATTAGAGCCATAATCTCCTGCTTGGTTTTTTAAAGTGATTGTAAAACCCTATAACCCTATGTCATTCTCTGCTTCAGAAAAGTGCTTGACATTTAGCGACCCGACTTTGGGGCCCCATAACTCGGGGTCACTTAGAGCTAGAAACCCCAAATTTGGATATGTTGTAGTGCTAGTCCTACTGTGTTTGCATACCAATGGTATTCCTAGCTATAAGTGGCCCCGAGATACATGGCCCCAAAGTCGGGTCGCAAAATGTCATTCTTCGAATTCGATTCAAACTTCGTTTGAATTCGTTAGCATTGCAATTCGGTAATTCGGATGCATCAAAATCAAAATCATTATATTCTAAATTAGAATTTTCGGAAGATGGTGGTTTTATAATATATATATATTTCTTTCCAACATTCGAATTTCATATAGAATGAATTTGAATTTGAATAGAAAAGATTAGAATGGAAATAGAGAATAGACTAGAAAAACAATAGAACAGAATAGAATATAGATACTATCTATTTCATTTTTAATTTCTTTTGCAGATTACTATTTGTTTCCATAAGATCTCCTGCAGACTATTAGCATCTATTTACATTTTTTGCAGATCTCCTGCAGGCTATTAGTATCTATTTTGTTTTCTAACCAGATCTCCTGCAGACCATTAGCGTCTATTTTTTAGCAGATCTCCTGTAGACTATTAACAGCCATTTCACTTTTTTTTTTTTGCAGATCTCCTGCAGACTGTTAGAATCAATTTCATTTTTTTTTGGAGATTGCTATTTATTTCCATCAGATTTCCTGCAGTATAATAACATATATTTCATTGTTTGCAGATCTCCTGCAGACTATTAGCATCTATATCTAAAGGAAATGGCTGTTCTAATGCAAAAAAATAAAAATAAAAATGAAAAAAATGCTAATAGTCTGCAGGAGATCTGCAAAAAATTAAATAGATGTTAATATACTGCAGGAGATCTGATGGAAATAAATAGTAATCTGCAAAAAAAAGAAAAATGAAATTGATTCTAAAAGTCTGCAGGAGATCTGCAAAAAAAGAAGTGAAATGGCTGTTAATAGTCTACATGAGATCTGCTATAAAAAAAATTATGCTAATAGTCTGCAGGAGATCTGGTGAAAAAAACTAAATAGATACTAATAGTCTGCAGGAGATATGCAAAAAAATTTAATAGATGCTAATAGTCTGCAGGAGATCTTATTAAACAAATGGTAATCTGCAAAAAAATTTAAAATTAAATAGATAGTATCTATAGTCTATTCTGTTCTATTGTTCTAGTCTATTCTCTATTCTAATCTTTTCTATTCAAATTCAAATTCATTCTATACAAAATTCAAATGTCGAAAATATATATATATATATATATATAACCATCTTCCGAAATTCGAATTTAGTATATAATGATTTCGATTTTAGTAGAAAAGATTTTAATAGAATATAAAAGAATAGACTAGAAAAACAATAGAACAGAATAAAATATAATATATTCTATTCTGTTCTGTTCTATTGTTTTTCTAGTCTATTTTCTATTTTATTATAATCTTTTCTATCCAAATTTAAAATTAATTAATTTAAAAATTTGAATTCATACTATTCGTAATTCAAATTTATTCTATTCAAATTTGAATTTCAGAAGATGGTTGTATATTCTTCTATTTTATTCTATTAAATTATTTTTTTCTATTCTGTTCTAATCTTTTCGATTTGAATTAGAAACTTTGGAAGATGGTTAGTTACTTATACTTACTTATATATATCTGTCACATCAACTTCTCATACTTGTACCAGTGCAAAAAAAACGACCCGAATTTGGGGCCACATATCTCGGGATCACTTATAAGCTAGAAACACCAGATTTGCAAACACAATAGAACTAGCACTATAACATATCCAAATTTGGAGTTTCTAGCACCAAGTGACCCCGAGATACATGGCCCTGAAGTCCGGTCGCAATATATTTTCGAATCCGGTTGAAATAGTTTCGAATGCAGTTGAAATAATTTCGAATGCAGTTGAAATAATTTCGAATCATGTTAAAATCATTTCAAATTCGGTAGAAATATTTTCGATTGTGACCGATCTTTCGAATTCGGTAGAAAACTAAGTGAAATACGAAAACTAATTTAAGGAATTTAACGAATATAACTAAACGAAATGAATTAATTAACGAATTAAAACGAAACAAAACTAAACACATTTTTTCCTTTTGCATGTCTACTGCTTATGACAGTGCTGTAGTTCTTCATGTTTACTCTTATCATCAAATTAAGTATTAATTTTATGCTACTGCTTAGGCTGGTGATTTTCTAGGGGTCTTTGTGAATAATGTGGACAGGACCATCCTTTAAGGAGCTGTAAAGGCTGAATGTTTTTTTTATCGTAATGCATTCTATGCATTAAGCTAAAAACCCTTCTGTGTGCAGCAGCCTCCCCAGCATACTGGAATACTTACCGGAGCCCCATTGCCTACCAGAGCTGTGACTTGGCTGGGGTTCCCCCATAGCAAGGGGCTTGCTGTGGGGGCACTCGACAGCGGAGGGGCAAGGAGCAGCTAAGAGGGACCTGAGAAGAGAAGGATCTAGGCTGCCCTGTGCAAATCCACTGCACATAGAAGGTAAGTATAACATGTTTGTTATTAAAAAAAAAAAAAAAAAAATAAGATACTTTACAATCACTTTAACCATCCCCTTTTGCCTGTTGTCTAAAATATAATTTTTTCAACTTTTTTTTTACTGTTTGCTATTCTACAGGCGAGAGAAAGTACAATGGGTCAAACATTTACAGGCTTATTATGTTGCTAGGCTCTAGAAAAGTAGAATCAGACAGGAAGACAGGGTCATCCTCTAAACATAAAAGAGAAGAGAGTATGTAGGTTAGAGACAATGAACAAACCTAGTATAGAAATGTATAATGAAGATTACACAGGGTAAGGAGATTAGTGATCTATACAAAACAATCTCCCTGTCTACTCAATCCCAATCTATCAAATATATTGTGCTAGATAGCAATATCTTCTAAAAGAGTCTGTTGCTTTTTGAAGTACCACAATACATTCTGTATAGATTTTAAATGTAGTGGCAAAACTTACCATCTCAAGAATAAGACAATAACAAAAATGGCTAGTAGTGCAAGTACGAGCAGTGGGAGGATTGTTGAAATAATGATCATGCTAGCACTGCGCGATTTAGGATTAGGGTCAATGGTATGAAAATCTTGTGCTGCAAGACAAAAGATAAACTTTATTAGTCGTTTCTGCCACAGTACATACTACAACATCACACATGTACCCGGATACTGTAGGTGTAGGAGAATGGGATGAGGAACGGTGAAATTCTGTGTGCTCCTCTGCAGCATCCCATTACCATGGCCTGTGTCAGAGGGGAGAACAAAGAATCTACCATGCCAAAGTGGCTCCTTTGGGGGTAAATGCTACACATAGAAAACTTTTAGAGCACATGTGACGTTGCAATGATGCAAAATTACATGTGTACTAGTAGTATTGTGGTCTGTCTGTCACCCTGACCCCGCCAGGCACAAACTTGTCATTCATCCAGAGACATGAAGCAGTCCTTGCGCTTCGTTTTTTTATGCTTTATTGAGGGAGATTGAACTTGGATAGGGATGGGGACTTATGAGATGCCCATGGAATCAAAAGTGGGACTTTATATACATCCTGTATATACATCACTCCTTTCCCCTCCTGCACATCACTTCCTGTCTTCAGAATATCACTCCTTACTCCTCCTGCACATTGCTTCCTCTCTTTCCTTCTCCAGACTAACTAGCACTGTAAGCCTGGCACTGGCTCAGCCAGGCCCAAAGCAAATGCCCTGTACAGGAAGGAACCACAGGCCCATATGGTGTAGCAGATAGAAAAGTCTCAGTGCTAGCTGTCCCTGTGGCTACTGCTCCCTGTGCCACCTCTTCAGGCACTGCCAGCCCTCCTGGCTGCAGCTACCTCGCTCCACTGCCCATGACACCACCATCCGCCAGACTGGCTCTGCACCTATCTCCCAGACTGCTTCACATCAGTCCTCTCAGGTGTGCCTCCCAGTCCTCTTGACGGTGTGCTCACTCACCAGCACTCCTGGCTGCCTCTGCAGTACTCCTCTAGACTTGCCCGGCAGTGTTCTCCCACTGTCCTCTCTTGCTCCTCCTGTGCATCCTGTCCAGGACACCTCCACATTTTCTTGGAGGGCCCCATCTGCACCCGAGCCCAGGCCCAAGGTCATCCACACAGACTGGGGAGCTCCCTCAAAGGCCCTGACAACCTAAGACTCCATCTCCATTCTTCCAGCCGATCAACTCCTCGCCAGCTGGGCTGACCCATGATATTTAACCACTTGCCACCTGCCATATAGCTGAATGATGGCGGCAAAGTGGTTTCAATATCCTGACTGGGCGTCATATGATGTCCTCAGGATATTAAGCCGCTGCACACCCCCGGAGACTCTTTACCACATGATCAGCCATGTCCAATCACAGCTGATCACATTGAACAGCCAGTGATTGGCTTTTCCTCACTGTCAGACGCAAGTAGAGGAGAGCCGATCGGCTACTCCTCTGAAAGGGGGGTCTGTGCTGATCGATTATCAGCACAGCCCCCCCAGGATGCCCACACTGGGCCACCAGGGATGCCACCAGACCACCCTGGATGCCCAGCACCAGGTATGCCACCCTAGACCACCAGGGATGCCAGTCAGTGCCCACAATGGATGCCAAACAGTGCCCACAATGGATGTCAATCAGTGTCCACAATGGGCTTCACTGATTGGCATGCATTATTGTTTGGCACTGATTGGCATCCATCAGTACATTACTTTACACTACAATGCCACCTATCAGTGCCCATCAGTGTCGCCTATCAGTGCCCATCCATGCTGCCTATCAGTGCCCATCCATGCCGCCTATCCATGCTTATCCGTGCCAGCTATTCATACCCATCCATGCCGCCTATCCATGCCAATCCATGCCGCCTATCAGTGCCTTTATGGGGCACCTATCAATGCCACCTATCAGTGCCCATCAGTGTCGCCTATCACTGCTGCATATCAGTGCCACATATCAGAACCCATCAATGCTACCTCATCAGTGCCACTTCTTTGGTGCCACCTCATCGGTGCCCATCAGTGCCACCTTATCAGTGCTCGTCAGTGCAGCCCCACCAGTGCCCAACAGTGAAGGAGAAAATTTACTTATTTACAAAGTTTTGTAACTGAAACAAAAAAAAACATATTTTTTTCAAACTTTTCGGTATTTTTTTATTTGTTTAGCAGAAAATAAAAATCCCAGAGGCGATCAAATACCACCAAAAGAAATTTCTATTTGTGGGAACAAAATAATAAAAATTTAGTTTGGGTACAGTGTAGCATGACTGCGCAATTGTCATTCAAAGTGCGACAGCGCTGAAAGCTGAAAATTGGTCTGGGCAGGAAGGTGTATAAATGCCCTGTATTGAAGTGGTTAAGGAGGCCTGCCCCCCGCCAATCCAAGTTGGGGATTGGTCACGGCCCCCTAGGTCCTGGTGACACCACCTGTAAGTTACCCAGCACTGCTCTACTTCACTCCTAACCCAGATCACAAAAACATGCCCAGGCCTGGAAATTTACCTACCCTAAGAGAAATAAAAACCTCCCCTAGCACACTAGAGGGTGCTACACATGATTCTCACGTCAGAATAAAAGTCAGTTAAGGGCAGAGTAGTGGATGTATTGGGTTAGTCACAGCTACACAGGGCAACTTTGTAGGGCCATAATATTTATTTATATAAAAAAAGTATACAAATTTACCCAGTGAAAGTGCATGTATGTTCTTTCTGTGTGAAGAGGGGCAAAAAAATAAATGTTATTAGGCTATTTCATGTGCTGGATGATTGTTTTTCATTTCTACTTAGTGCCATCTAGTGTCCAAAAGTCTGTTTTGGGCATTTTATCACTTAGTGCTAAAATTATTTTGCAAAGGGTAGTTTATGAAAATGCCTGTGCCAAAAATCAACTGTATTACAGACCCTAATGCAAAGCATGTTTTATTTACAGGTAGAAATCTACTTTGTCAGCACGAAAGGACCAGGATTGGACAGTTGTTTGCACCATGCTGTCCCTGAGTCCCTGGGCCTCTTTGTCAGATAGGATAGTCGAGTATCTGCCTTTAGGGAGAACCTGTGCCATGTCATATTGTGTCACACTCTCCTGGCCTGAGATCCACCTTCCCACATATTCATAGTCTGCAGTTGGTTTCACACATAGGGTGTTCCTCCCTCACATATAGGGTGTAATTCACCTAAGTCTCAAGGCCATCCTGAACCAAGCCACAGGCCCTGATAAAGGAAGGTTAGGGGTAGCAGGGTTCCTCCATCTTCCTCCGATGTGTCCTCCTCTAGTCATCCTGGCAGCTCAGCCCTGAGTGGGCTCTTTCTCTCTTCTTAAGGCACATAGCTATATATTGCTGGTCAGGGATATCCTGCTCCTATACCGCAACACCACCAGGCCCCACCCACAGCTGGTATATAAAAAGCATAAGCCCCTCCCCCCACCCACTACATCACCACAGGAGGGCTACAAATAAAGGGCATTACAACTGCCAACAAGCATCATAATGATTGCATTAGGGGTTATTTACTAAAGGAAAATCTACTTTGCACTGGAAGTGCACTTGGAAGTAAAGCCGCTGTAGATCCAAGGGGGGTATGCAAGGAAAAAAAAAACAGCATTTTAGCTTGCACATAATTGGTTGATAAAATCAGCAGAGCTTGCACTCATTTCAGATCTACCCCTTAGATTTACAGAGACTGCATTTCTAAGTGCATTTGCAGTGCAAAGTGGATTTGCCTTTCGTAAATAACCCCCACTGCTATATAGTCAGTAACCTGCATTCTATATATACAATGGTTACTATATTAAGAATTCATGAAATTACATATTGTCACAGTATTTTTAGTGAACGGTCTTTTGGTACTATTAAGCCAACCTCATCTTAAATGTAATAGTTGATCTTTGTTATAATTATTTAAAAGTAAGTGTCACATTATATTGATCACAAGCACCAATCCATGTCTGTGGAGAGTGCTAATTTGCTTCATAATCCACACTAACATACATCAATACTAATTTACAGGGGTTGCTAGACCAGGGCACCTTATTCATATGCCCTTGGTCTCCTGTCTGGTGCCCCAAGTGTAGTGCCACCTTCATGTAGGCAGCCTCCGGTGGAGTTGCTTAAACCAGGGGACCTAGGGCACATACCCTGGATCTTTTGTCTGGTGCACCTGGTGCAGTGCCACCTTCCTATGTACAGTATGCAGCAACAGGCAGAGTGATTTCCCACCAGGCATCACTCTGTAGAGACCTAAGAGGCAGTAACAAATGATCTGTGGAGTTCCCTCCAGGTTATTCAGCACTTAACATCAATGTTTTCTCTTACCAAGCTCCCACTGATCATCAATAAAAGGGGGCACTGACCACTGAACACCAGTGATTAAGCAGGCACTGATCAATGAACACCAGTGATTATGGGGCACTGACAGCTGAACACAAATAATTAAACAGGTACTCATCCATGATCACCAGGTTGCCCTGACCATTGAACACTGATTTCGGTGGCACTGAGCATTGATCAAAGTGTATTTAAAGCCAAATCTTTTTATTAGTTTTGGATAGAGAAGGGTCTTTTTGAGATTTTCTGTCACTCCCAGAAACAGGCAGCAAGAAGAAATCTCTACAAAGTGTGGAGAATATCTCTTGTAGACATTTGCCATTGGAACAAGAATGGGGCTCGGGAGTGAGCACACACAAGTGCTCCCATACCAAGCGGCTTGCTACGGGGACACTCAGCAGGGGGGAGGAGCCAAGAGAATTGGTGGAGTACCCGAAAAGAGGAGGATCGGGGCTGCTCTGTGCAAAACCACTGCTCAGAGCAGGTACGTATAACATGTTTGTTATTTTAGTTTTAAAAATGCTAGCATTTACAAACACTTTATTATCTTCATTTTATATCACTAATATCTGGAAATTAAGAAACATGCTTTTATGTATTCAATGAAAAAAAACAATTACTCACGGTTTGTAAGAGTAATTACATTTGACCATGGAGTTTCCGCGATAAGTTGGCCATTACGATATATTAGCAAAGCTACCCTTTAAAACACAGAACAAAATACAAAATGAGTAATCATACTATTTCCATCACATAATACATTAGCCTCTCTCATCCAGGGAACTGGAAGTTCCTCCAGAGGTTGTGGCTGATTGACCTTTCATTTGATGGTGTCTGCATAGTTCTAGGACCCTAGCCACTTCCACTTGACAGAATCAGTGGCATGATGCTAAAGATTTATTTTAACTGTCTGTAAGGTTGCCATTCTAACCACATGCATTGTTACTACTGACCTTCAATTTATTGTTTTTAGCAGGGGTTCTTTGAAAGCTAAAAAAAAATTTGTGCGGATCTCCAGTAATCTCTGCTTTTATCCAGGTCCCATGTAGTGATGGCCGAACAGTTCGCCCGGCGGTCGTTTCGCGGCGAATTTCGGCTGTTCGCGGTCCGCCCGTTCGGCGGACTATTGGCGCCGTTCGCCCCGCGGACTTCCGTGTTTTTACTGTGTAAAAGAACTTTGACCTGATGACACATCCATCATGGGGTACAGGACAGCCAATTGAGACATTACAGCACATGGACACTTGGACATTCCCCCTAACCTATAAATACACCCGATCCAGCGGCCATTTTACATTCTTTCTTCTGTCACTATAGGGAAAAGGTTGCTGTGTGGAGCAGGGAGAGATAAATCGCTAGCTATTTGGTACACAAAAGTTCTTTTCAGGACTGGTATAGGTGTTAGGTGTATATAGGTTTGCTGTGCTACTGATTGTTGCAGCAGCCTGAGTGTCTTTTGTCAGTTTAGAGAAAGGGACAGAACACTGTGTGCTGCTGTAGGGACAGCCAGATTAGTCATCATCATTAGCTGTTACTATCAGGTCCACAAAAGTGCTATTCCAGTAACCAGTTATTGTTCCAGCAGCCTCTGTTTTGCCAGTTTATATAGGGACAGGCAGGAAGCAGTGTGTCAGGCAGTGAGGGTCAGTTTAAACAGTAGCTGTTACTATTAGTTCCACAAAGGTTCTTTTCAGGACTGGTATCAGTGGTATGGTAATAGGCTTGTACACGTATAATATTCTTTCTTCCAAATATAGAAAGAATATTATACTTGACTGCTGCCCTTCTGCTGCAGTCTGCTAATCATTCACAACTCACTTGTTCCACAAAGCTCTTTATCAGGACTGGTAACTTGGTCTGTCTAGGGTGCTACAGTACATAGGGTTGAGTGAGGTACAGTCTGCTATTCTATAAGGACTGTTATCGGTCCACAATACATAGGGTTGAGGTGCACTACTGCTGACCGCTGCCTTATACTGCAGCAGTCCTTCATTGGTATAGGGACTGACGTACAGTCTGCTAATCACTCACACACAACCTACTTGGTCCACAAAAGTCCTTATAAGGACTGGTAACTTGGTCTAGGGTGCTACAGTACATAGGGTTGAGTGAGGTACAGTCTGCTATTCTATAAGGACTGTTATCGGTCCACAATACATAGGGTTGAGGTGCACTACTGCTGACCGCTGCCCTATACTGCAGCAGTCCTTCATTGGTATAGGGACTGACGTACAGTCTGCTAATCACTCACACACAACCTACTTGGTCCACAAAAGTCCTTATAAGGACTGGTAACTTGGTCTAGGGTGCTACAGTACATAGGGTTGAGTGAGGTACAGTCTGCTATTCTATAAGGACTGGTATCGGTCCACAATACATAGGGTGGAGGTGCACTACTGCTGACCGCTGCCCTATACTGCAGCAGTCCTTCATTGGTATAGGAACTGAGAGCTTTGTCACAGGGTCATTTCAAAAATGACAGGCAGAGGAAGAGGCAGGCCCTTCGGCAGGGGTGGTAGGGGTAGGGCAGGAGCAACAGGCTTGAGCCAAAGTGGGAAGTTGCAGAAGGTGCGTTCAATTACTTTAAAGGACGCACCAGACTTGGTTGAATGGCTCGCTCAGCCTTACTCTTCTGCACCCTCCTCATCCTCTCGATCTGCACCCTCTTCTTCACTCTCTGCTATGTGCACCCCCAAAGACACTACCACCAACAACACCACCACCACCACCACCACCACATGCCTTCCGCTTGAGTCACAGGAATTATTTTCCGATCCATATCAAGAGGACATTTCTGATGCGCAGCCACTCTTGGTATTGGATCAGGAAGAGGAGGTAGCAACAACCGCTACTCAGCAGTCTGACGACAGTACCCAGATCAGCCCAAGGAGGAGGTTGGTCCCCGGTGTTGCTGCCTACTCCGAGATCTCTACTTATAGCGGTGGGGAAGGTGACGTTGATGATGACGTGTCTAGTGATGTCACGTGGGTGCCCACAAGAGAGGAAGAGGAGGGGAGTTCAGAGGGAGATATGGACCAGCAGATAGGGAGGAAAAGCAGGAATAACTTACATTGCACAGGAGGGACAAAGCAGACTGCAAATGTATCAGGAGCGAGTCATCGACCATGTACGGTCACATCTGGCGCTCCCAGGACACCGGCACATGGCTCCGCAGTGTGGGCTTTTTTTAACGTGTCCGCTGCTGACAATAGCGTTGCCATCTGCAATCTTTGCAGTCAACGCATTAGTCGCGGTAAGCCCAACACTCACCTAGGGACGACCGCCTTAAGAAGGCACATGGGCAGCCATCACCGAGCCGAGTGGGAGCAACGGAACACGCAAAGCCACACTGCAGGCTCTCACCGTCCAGCCTCGTCTTCTACTTCTCCTTCTCCTCTCTCCTCACAATTGTCCTCCACTCCACCTTCCATCACGCCAAGCTCACATTTTTCTGCAAAAAGGCAGGCTTCCGTGGGTCTAATGTTCGAGCGTAAAAAAATGATGACGCCGGATAACCCTCTTGCCCAACGGTTGACGGCTGGCTTGTCAGAACTCATAGCCCGCCAACTACTGCCATATAAACTGGTGGACTCGGAGGCCTTTCGCAAATTTGTGGCCATTGGAACACCACAATGGAAGGTCCCAGGAAGGAAGTATTTCTCAAAGAAGGGCATCCCAGAGCTATATGGCCATGTTCAGCGGCAAGTGAATGTATCTCTGGCACACAGTGTCGGTGCCAAGATACATCTGACCACAGACACGTGGTCTAGCAAACACGGGCAGGGAAGGTATATCACTTTTACTGCCCACTGGGTGAACGTTCTGACGGCCGTCAAGCATGAAACCCGTGGCACCCGTGTAGATTTGGTTATACCGCCACGGATTGCATGCAGGCCTGACTCTTCTTCTCCTCCTCCTCCTACTCCATCCTCCTCCCTCTCCTCCTCAGCTGACTCCTCCTTTTCCGCTGCTAGCGTCTCTTCCGCTGTGCCGCCCAAGCTCCCCAGAACCTATTCGACATGCCAGGTGAGACGTTGCCATCCGTGCTGCGTCTGTTGTGCCTGGAAGCCAAGAGCCACACTGGCCCGGCACTCCTTTCAGCTTTGCGTTCACAGGCAGATCAGTGGCTAACACCGCTCAATTTGACAGTTGGAAAAGTGGTGTGTGACAACGGTGCCAATCTGCTTAGCGCATTGAAACAGGGCAAAATCACGCACGTGCCATGCATGGCACACGTCTTAAACTTGGTCGTGCAGCGATTCGTTGTCAAATACCCTGGGGTCCAGGACATCTTGCGGCAGGCAAGGAAAATCTCGGCCCATTTCAGAAGATCTTACACGGCCATGGCTCGCCTTGCTGACATTCAGCGGCGACACAATCTGCCGGTCAGACGTCTTATTTGCGATTGCCCGACGCAATGGAACTCAACCTTCTATATGCTTGATAGGCTGCTCCAGCAGAAACGTGCAGTTAACGTCTACCTGTATGAACTCTGCGGCAGAACCGGTTCTGGGGAGCTGGGGTTTTTTTCACCACGCCAGTGGCTGCTCATGTGCGACGCATGCAGACTTCTGCGCCCATTTGAGGAGATCACCAAACTGGTCAGTCGCAGCCATGGCGCCATCAATGACATGGTACCTTATGCCTTCTTTATGGAGCGTGCATTGCGTCGTGTCATTGATCAAGCTGTGGAGGAGCAGGAGCGGGAAGATGAGGAAGTCGCAATGCTGGATGAATTCCCAGGGGGGGCTACTCTATCTGAGACAAGTCAACAACAGGAGTCTGAAGAGGAGTCAGAGGAGGATGGTGCCGGGGCGGATGAGGAGGAGCAAGAAGAGCATGCTTTAAACCTTTCTGGGATCCCTGTTGTGCGTGGATGGGGAGAGGAGAATGAAGAGGACGACATTATCCTGGATGATGAGCAGGAGCCAGGCCACCACACCGCTTCCACTTTAGTGCAAATGGGGGCCTTCATGCTCCATTGTTTTAATAGGGACCCCCGTATAAAAAGCATAAGGGTCAAGGACCAGTACTGGGTGGCAACGTACTTAGACCCCCGGTACAAACACAAAATGGCGGAAATGTTACCGCCGTCGCAGAGGGCTGTCAGAATGCAGCACTTCCAGGCCTTGCTTCGAGAAATGCTGCATTCTGCTTTTGCGTGCGCTGGCAGAGGAGCAATTCCCACTCCCAGAGAAGGAGTTGCGGGTACAACTGAAAGAAGAGGCCGGTTTGAAGATGTGTTGGTGACTTCGGATATGAGGTCATTCTTTCAGCCAACCCATCGACAGGTGTCATCCGGATCCAGCATCAGGGAACGCCTAGACCGTCAGGTGTCCGACTACATCGGGTTAACGGCCGATGTGGACGCTCTGAGGAGTGATGAACTCCTGGACTACTGGGTGGGCAGGCTTGACCTCTGGCCAGAGCTTGCCCAATTTGCAATGGAACTGTTGGCTTGCCCCTCATCCAGTGTCCTGTCCGAAAGGACGTTCAGCGCAGCAGGGGGGATCGTAACCGATAAGCGTACTCGCCTAGCTCACGACAGTGTTAACTACCTCACATTTCTAAAAATGAATGAGGCATGGATCTCGGAGGAATTCAACACATGTGACCAGTAGACCATGTATATGTCTATAAACAATTTTTTTAATCGAGCACACAGACCTTCTTTCTTAATTTGGCTCACTTCCTTGTCCAAAAAAAGCACACCGTACTATATGCCCGTACCCGTACCCTGTACCTCTGCTGTGCATTTAATGAGGGGCTCCCACCATCCCTGTGCTGTGCTGACTTCCTCCTGGGGCTGTACCTCTGCTGTGCATATTTTGAGGTGCTCCCACCATCCCTGTGCTATGCTCATTATGAGGGGCTCCCACCATCCCTGTGCTGTGCTGACTTCCTCCTGGGGCTGTACCTCTGCTGTGCATATTTTGAGGTGCTCCCACCATCCCTGTGCTATGCTCATTATGAGGGGCTCCCACCATCCCTGTGCTGACTTCCTCCTGGGGCTGCTTACGGTGCAGGTGTCAGTGCTGTATATCACGGTGCTGATGTCAGGGCTCTCTGTCACAGTGCTGCTGCCAGTGCTGTATATCACGGTGCTGGTGTGAGTGCTTTATGTCACGGTGCTGATCTCAGTGCTCTCTATCACGGTGCTGCTGTCAGTGCTGTATATCACGGTGCTGGTGTGAGTGCTTTATGTCACGCTGCTGATGTCAGGGCTCTCTATCACGGTGCTGCTGTCAGTTCTGTATATCACGGTGCTGGTGTGAGTGCTTTATGTCACGCTGCTACTGTCAGTGCTCTCTATCACGGTGCTGTTGTCAGATGACTCTATCACCGTGCAGGTGTCTTTGCTGTATGTCACGCTGCTGATGTCAGTGCTCTGTATCACGGTGCTGCTGTCAGATGACTCTATCACGGTGCAGGTGTCATTGCTGTATGTGACGCTGCTGGTGATCATCTCCTGCACCCTCTTCTTTGCCTACCCTGGTCCCTGACCTTCCCTCTCCTCCATTGCCTTTATGCGCTCCACAGTCCTGAATTGTCAGAACAATTTCCCATATAAAAAAAGAATGCTTGTAGTTGTCGATCCCAGATTCACCTCATACATGTGTTATGTCATTGGCCATGTGGTGGGACTATGTTTGCACAGCTAATAATTATTTTGTGGCTGCAAATTTGACCTATAGGTTTGCGCAGTTCGCCTCCCATTGAAGTCAATGGGGCCCGCCGCGAACGTTCGCAGTCCGCGTTCGCGAAACGTCCTGTCGGAAGTTCGTCCATCACTAGTCCCATGCTTAATGGCTACCCTGCACACTGACCTCACAGTCCCGTATCGAAGAAAGTGTTCAGGAACTATCTTTGGTATGGGTCCTGATGGTGGTTTCCAGCTAACATAGGTTAGCCGGGAAGTGTTAATGGGGGCACTGAGGTCAGTGTTTGTCTCTGAGCCTGCTTGAGGCCTATTAAATATGGTTCTTTTCACAGAGGATTATGGAGTTCCTGCATAGACCAATGCTAGATAGCTGGGGTTGACTAACAGATGTTGTATTGTATGTTTATGTTTAAGTTGAAGATATATATACATATTTGTTAAAATAAAGTAGGCTGCTACGGCCTTTTTGTTACTCCAACCTGGTGTGGTCTCAATTAAAGAGGAAGTAAACCCTGATGAGTTTACTTCCTCTTTCATTCCCTGTAAAGGTAAAGCATAATGGACTACTATGCATCGCAAAGTAGTCCATTATGTGTCACTTACCTGACACAGGAGCCAGCGATGTCACCGCTGTCCCCTGTAGTTCCGAGCGTCCATCTTCTTGGTGGGTCTCCGTGGGTCTCGCTGCTCCGGCGCTGTGATTCGCCGGAGCAGCGATGACGTCACTCCCGCGCATGCGCACGGGAGCCGAGACTCGCGGCATTGCCGTCATCGACGATGCCCCGCTCAGTGCGCCTGCGCGCCGTAGATAGCGGTGCCAGTCTTCAGGCAAATATCTCCTAAACCATATAGGTTTGGGAGATATTTCTTGGACCTACAGGTAAGCCTTAATCTAGGCTTACCTGTAGGTCAAAGTGGTTTGTAAGGGTTTACAACCACTTTAATAATAATAATAAGTTTAATAGGTTGGGGTTAAGCAAATAGTGGTAATCACATCTGTTATGTATTGGTCATGCAAAACCAAACCCATTTTAAATGAATGCAGCACCCCCAATTAAAGGAAAGCAAAAATATTGCCCCTGGAAAAAATTTTTTTAATGTTGTCAACTATGGGCCACATGTCTGTGGTCTTGTGTACCCCGCCATGACATTGACATAGACACAAGCTGGTGGAGGGCAGGTGAATTATTTTTGACAAAATAACAGTGGCTGGTTATCTGCCATTGTGATGTAACAGAGGCCATAAACGTGTAGATGTTGGATTGATTCCACAAGCTGTAAAGGGAGAAGCTGCAAAGCCAGCACTTATGATGGTGAGATTTAAGATGCTGGTCATGGGGACGATTTGGGGACTTTTTTTCTTCTACTCTATTAGTAGACAAGTAAAAAAAAAAAAGTCCACAATTGGCTAATGAGTGCCCGAGAGATTAAAGATTATGTGGCCATGAAGAAATGCAGATGTGCATACGGTAGTTTCTTTTTCAATATGTTTATATGTGTGCATAGTTTCTGCCTTGCGCAGCCCAATTAATGCATCAATACCAAACATTACAGAAAGTGGGGCTGTGTTTTTTTGCACACGTTTCATATTTTATTAAAATATTTAGGTACTGCAGTTCACAAACTATACTATTACACTGTGTTGTCAGTGGCCAATTTATATGGGGTTGAGGTCTTTAGATTTATTTTTTAAGAGTAAGGTTTTCTATAGCTTATAGATCTGTTGTGGCTACTTTTTCCACTTTTCAATTCAGGCCTATTACTGCTTGATAAAAAAAAAAAAAAAAAAAAAACTGTTGTTGCAGCCAAACTACCAAAAATGCCTTTATCACATTGAAATAAATAAGATATTTAAACAACTAAGATAATACATAAGATTACTATTATGATTGTTATTCAGGATTTTTTTTTTTTCAATTACAATTTTTATTAACGCCTACATCGGGCAAAAGCATGTCAATACATCCTGTACATATACATCAAATAACAATATTAACAATATATAAGTATCCATAAAGGTATCTGCAGTGAGAGAGAACAAAGGTATCGAATGGGGCATAACATGAAACATTAGGTGAATAATTCTATTTATTGCCCCTAAGAAAAAAAAACTTAAGTTCAAGATTTGAAATTGCCCACCTCCATTTTCCTATGTTTAAATTTAAAAAAAAAGGAGGAGAAAGTAGAATTCAGGATATAGCACAGTGCTTTACAACACGAGGGCAGACATTACAGTTACAATACAATTCAGTACAGGAAGAATCTTACAATCTAAAAGGGAGGGTCAAGTGATACAAAAGGTAGTTACTGTAGGGGGTGGGCTGATGGAAAATATAAAAGTACAGTTGTTAGGTGGAGGCAGGATAGACTTCTCTGAAGAGAAGGGTTTTCAGGATTGGACAGAGTAGGAGATAGTCAGACAGACTGGAGTATAGAGTTGGAGAGGAGACCTCCAAGTCCTGAAGGTGACAAGGAAACTAGGGAGTAGGAGGTCTTGGGAGAAACCAAGAGAGAAATTTGGTTGGTATTTTGAAACTAAGCTATTGATGTACGTGGGCGCAGAGTTGTGGATGGCTTTGTAAGTCGTTGCTAGCATTTTTTATTTAATTTGTTAGTTGAGCGGAAGCCGGTGAAGGGATTGCCAGAAAGGGGCAGCAGACACTGAATGGTTGGTAAGGTGGATAAGTCTGGCACATTGAGGTCCCACTGCTGTTTTAAAGTTAAGTTAAAAGTAAAAGCTAAAAAATCAATTACACATACAAAATATGTGATGCTAGAATACATTGTCCCTAACACCGCTCGGGAAAAATTGTACTGTTCCACAATGCCATATACAGCTTAAAAGCATCTCCCAAGCATGTCATTGAAAGGATTGGTGTTTTTTCTACGTCGCCCTTGAAGTCGCTTTAAAAAGGAGGCTCTCCCTGCTGTGTAGTATCTTTTAAAAATACGTTTTGCTTCGGTAAATATATCCCATGGAGAGATCCCAGCTCCCCTTGCCCTTTTTATGTTCACTGCTAAGTTCTGGTTTTGTGAATTTCAAGTAGGATTCCACCAACTACTAGTAAATCCAAAAAGAGTCACTCATCTCTATGCAGCACATGTTTTTTTTGTACAAATAAATAGTATTAAGTGGTCTGTTTTACCTATGCCCTACCCGCTTGGTAATTATTAAAAAAATGAGTTGACCTAAGTTGAACAGAAAGTATAAATCTAACCATGCCTAGTGGTAAAGGTGCTATTAGAAGATCTACACATTTGTGTTAAGCTCATATATATATATACACATATATTTGAGTAAAGATAAAACCTACCTGTATGAGAGTCCTGGAGACAAAGGACCATTGCAGAAGGCTTGGAATCCAGTTTGAAGGCAGTAAAATGAATCTCCAATAAGTACTGCTCCAAATGGAAATGCGAGTCCATTGCACAAACTTCCAACAGTTGCAGTTAAAGCAGCATAATAACCATTGTTAGACAAATTGAAATACAGTGGTGGGTTTGCTATACTTATACTAGACAGACTGATTTTTGCAACAGCTGAAAAAAAAAGTGAAAAACAGTATGGTAACAATAGAATATATGATATTTTAATTGCATTACCAAGATACACTATATTACCAAAAGTATTGGGACACCTGCATTTACTCGCATATGAACCAGGGCATCCCGGTCTTAGTCCGTAGGGTTTAATATTGAGTTGGCCAACCCTTTGAAGCTATAACAGCTTCAACTCTTCTGGGAAGGCTGTCCACAAGGTTTAGGAGTGTGTCTATGGGATTGTTTGACCATTCTTCCAGAAGTGCATTTGTGAGGTCAGGCACTGATGTGGATGAGAAGGCCTGACTTGCAGGCCCTGTTTAACTCATCCCAAAGGTGTTCTGTTGGGTTTAGGTCAGGACTCTGTCCAGGCTAGTCAAGTTCTTCCACCCCAGACTCGCTCATCCATGTCTTTATGGACTTTTTGCATTGATCCAAATCATTTGGTAGAAGGGGGGTTATGCAGTGGGGTTGTTTTTCAGGGGTTGGGCTTGACTCCTTAGTTCCAGTGAAGGGAACTCTTAAGGCATCAGCATACCAAGATATTTTAGACAATTTCATGTTCCCAACTTTGTGGGAATAGTTTGGGGATGGCCCCTTCCTGTTCCAACATGACTCTGCACCAGTGCACAAACCAGGGTCCATATGGACATGGATGAGTGAGTTTGAGGGGGAGGAACTTGACTGGCCTGCACAAAGTCCTGATCTCAACCTGATAGAACACCTTTGGAATGAATTAGAGCGGAGAGTGCGAGCCAGGCCTTCTCGTCCACATCAGTGCTTGACCTCACAAATGTGCTTATGGAAGAATGGTCAAACATTCCCATAGACTCACTCCTAAACCTTCCCAGAAGAGTTGAAGCTGTTATAGCTGTAAAGGGTGGGCCAACTTAATATTGAACCCTACGGAAAAATACTAGGATGCCATTAAAATTCATGTGCATGGAAAGGCAAGTGTCCTAATACTTTTGGTAATATAGTTTATATATTAATTATTTTAAAATATAGGAACTTAATAATATTAACGTATAATCAGTTTGAACTCATACCCTAAGTAGATGGTTGAATATCTTCCTTTTGATTGATAAAGGAAAAAAGTTACTGGGGTCTAGTGAACATACCATTTGCTTATTAGAGCACTTAAATCTCCTTCCTGCCCAGGCTAATTTTCAGCTTTCAGCGCTGTCACTCTTTGAATGATAATTGTGTATGACAGCCTGAAATGGCTACAGACTCTTCTGGCCAGCTTTAGCACATTTTGCAACACTGGGTACGTATTTAGGAAACGCTGCACCACCATATTGAGGACATGTGCCAGGCATGGCGCATGTGTTAACTTTCCCTGTCTAAGGGCGGACAGGAGATTTGAGCCATTATTGCACACCCCCATTCCTGGCTCCAGCTGGCGTGGTATGAACCACCTCGGGGCCTGTTCCTGCAGAGCTGCAAGAATCACTGCTCGGGTTTGGTTCCTGTCCCCTAAACACACCAGCTGAAGCACTGCATGGCACCTTTTAGCGTGACTCTGGGAATAGCCCTTTGAATTCAGTGGGGGTTCCTGATGTTCATAAGACAATTCTGTGGAGGAGGGCATGGAGGTGGTGGAGGAGGAGGAAGACGAGAAGTGGGTAGAGCTCACAGGTCTGGCATCATCATCACCAGCTGTTTGGAGACGTGGGGGCACAACAAGCTGTGGCACCAAGCCTTGTCCTGCATCCTTTCGAGTTACAAGCAGCATTACCCAGTGTGCTGAGAATGAAATATATTGTTGCTGTCCATGCTTGCTGTAACACGTGTCAGCAGTAAGGCGGACTTTATGGCTGACTGCCTTGCCCAACAATGCCAGAACATTCCCTTCCACGTGATGGTAGAGAGATGGAACGGCCTTATGTGAAAAGTAGTAGCGACTGGGAACCTTCCATTGCGGTACAGCACATGGTGCGAATTCACAAAAGGGGTCAGAATCCACCATGCTGAAAGGCAGAAGTTGGAGAGCCAACAGCATTGACAAGCTTGCATTTAGATGCTGGGCATGTGGGTGGCAGGGACTGTATTTTTTTTCTGCTGCAGCTAATAGGGCAGAGAAATTTGCTGGCTACAGTCTACAGCTGGTGGTATGCTTCTGGCAGATGTGCTGCTGGAACCTGGGACACCCTGTGTGATACCATAATCCCTGTCAGTTGAGGCTGCTGAGAGGTAATGACTTGATAAAGCAGAGGCAGACTGAAGTGGGTAAGGAGGAGGAGGAGGGACAGATTAGTGCCCCTTTTGTGTGGCTCTTAGGTGCTCTTGTCAACGGGCTGAGTAGTTGGACGTTAAATGCCTTATTAAACATGTGGTACCAAAATGGTTGGTGTTTTTGCCACGTTTGATGTGCCTGAGACACAGTTAGCTGAGCTTTGGGGAGTGGGTCGGGAGATAACAGCTGCAGACTGTGATGGAATAGGGTGGCTGCCCTACACTCTTTCTTGATGTCAGCCTCCTTGGGGTTGTGCCGCCTCACCTTCAGTTTCCTCATCTGCTCTATCTGGCACCCAATTCACATCAGTGACCTCCTCATCATCATCTGCCACATCTTCATCATTACCACTGGAGAAAACTTGGCAATATGCTGTGGCTTGGGGAACATGAATGCCAACTTGTCTTCCAGTGTTCCTCCCTCTCTCTCTAGGTTTATGTTCCTGTCATCCTTAATCTCAGAACCAACATCTGAATCCAGTAATGGCTGGGCATCATCGAGGAGCAAGTGGCAAGTGGCTGACGCTGTGGTCAAATAACTCAGCTGACTCCTCGATGGCTGATGTTGGGTTATGGCAGGAATAGATATGGACAAGGAGGCCGGTTTATCCTCTCTGGCAAATGCAGGGGACTGTACACTTGTCTCTGCTTGCCTGACAGAGGATGAGGAAGGTTTAGTAAACCAGTCCACCACGTTCTCTGCATACTGTGGCTGGATAGCACGGGCAAACTCACCAAAACAGACAGAGGAAATGATGCCCTGCCTGAGGACTAACCACCACGTCCACCTTTGCCTGTGGGCACATTTGATGCTGGCCACCTAACAGTGCCAAGGGAATATCTGCCTCTCCTTGTTGTCCTCCCAGACATTATTGTGAGGGAGGGGCGGTGCTTTTAAGCAAATATAAAGAAGATGCACGTTAATCAATGTAAAGAGGTGTTTGGTGCACTTTAATTTGAGTACTTACACTACACAGACATACTCCATGGATACACTATAATATACTGCAAATGTACAGTGACGCACAGAACTATATGGCGTTAAACTGGCAGTAATGCACACAAAAGTAAATGGCATTAAACTGGCAGTAACGCACAAAACCACACTTCACTGTACTCACACTATCCCTTGACTGACACTAAACTAATATTCTACACTGACAATTGAAGCAAAATAGCACAGCATAGAACACTAACTAACTAATAGCACACTGAATCACACTGAAAATGGCTGCCATTGAAAGAATACTTTTATACTGTGGGGCGGGAATGAGCCATGGTTCGATAAAGACATGAGGACAGTGTCCAATCCAATCATGACTCTGACAGTGCTCTGTGCCCTGATTGGCTGAAGCTTTCACTGCTTCAGCCAATCAGGGCTTGCAATGCACTGTTCAGCACCACAATGCATTGTGGTCAGTTTGTTCGGCTGTTCATTGAACTTCCAAAGAGCGAAAGTTCAGCCTGAACCGTTCGCCCATCCCTACTGATCACCAATGAAGAATGGATTTAGCCATTTCGCGTCCGTACTATAGCCGAAAGACAGCTACAGCGCGGCACTCAATTGCCAGAAGGGCATCCCTGGCCGCGGGCGCACATCAGGGAAATTCTGGAGAGTTATTATTACTGCCACTGACCACCATTAAACAATCAATAAGCCACCAGTTAGGACAGTACTTGCACTCAGGTCAAAATGGGTCTAAAAGCAGAAGTCCTAAAAAGTCCAATAAAACAATTCAGTATACGAGGGGTTAAGTCTCTGGTTAAGATCACCACCTTGCTGCTCTCAGCGTCCGCGTGCATTGAATACTGCAGAGCCCAGGAGGGCTTAATGAGGAATTAGAGGTTAATGTCATCAATATGTATATATACTGTACATATACAGTATAGATGTGTACACTAGTGCTTCCTATGAATAATCATTTTTGCTAAATATGTTTTCTTTACATAGATTGTTGTATGAGTATCATGTCATTGTGTATCAATTTTTAACCTTATTCATTTTATTATTTGTTTTGTTTATTTTCTGACCACCAATGAAGTGGTTTATTTTGTCCCTACTGACAGTAATGCTGGGGTTTATTTTTGCTTCCACTGACCCCAGTGCTAGGGGTTATTGTTGCACTGACACAAATATTTGAGGCTATTATTGCATCCACCACACCAATGCTGTGGGTTACTATTACTATTGATCCCAGTGATGGGGCTTATTTTACTCTACAGTGTATCCATTTTGTCTATAACATAGTGAAGCAAAGGGAAAGGGATGCCACATTACGAGCAGCATGCCCTCATGCTACACCCATCTTCACAAGTGTTCAGAAGTCACTACTTTAGCTCAACTAAAGTGCTGTAGCTGTGATGAGATTTTGAGTGAGATTTTGTGATGTCGCTACTGTGCTGCTTACTGCAGATGAAACTGTATACCTCCCAACTTTTTGAGATGGGAATGAGGGACACCTATCGGCAAAAGTATGAAGGCATAGGACACACCCCTTACCACGCCCCCTTAGAGGAGAATTGTACAAAAAAACAAGATTGGTTAAACCCACAAGTGCTTTTTTACCACTACAATTCCTTTATATTGGCTTTTGGAATTTACAAATGCAGCAATTTAGAAATCGGATGAAAGGTTTAGCCCTGGAAAACACTTTTTGATAGATAAAAAGTGCATTTTATATACATCCATATGGATCAGACCAAAATGAGGGACAAATGAGGAGGAATGAGGGACAGAGGGACATTGCTCAAAATCAGGGACAGTCTCTCGAAATCAGGGACAGTTGGGAGCTATGAAACTGTACCTAATGCTGTGTACACTCGACTGGACTTTCTCGCAGACTAGGTCCGACGGTCTTCCCGACTGACTTTCGGTGGACTTCCGACGGACTTTCCGACCGAATGGACTTGGCCACACACAATCACACCAAAGTCTAACGGATTCAACCGTGATGATGTACGACCAGACTAGAATAAGGAAGTTCATAGCCAGTAGCCAATAGCTGCCCTAGCATTGGTTTTCGTCTGTCGAACTAGCATACAGACGAATGGATTTTTCGACCGGACTCGAGTCCGACGGAAAGATTTGAAACATGTTCTAAATCTAAAGTCTGTCTGATTTTTCGACAGCAAAGGTCCAATGAAGCCCACACATGGTCGAATTGTCAGACTGATTCGTTCCGTCCGACCTTTGCTGTCGAAAAGTCCGGCCATGTGTACACAGCATAAGGGTTTGTAGAGAAGGATATCCATGCTTCTGCTTTATCTCTTCTGTGGCTTTGAGCGTTTTGAACCTCTCCTACTGCTTCTTAATCTTTACACACATCAACTTTCATATCACCTGTGACATGAGGAATTAATGCCCTGCTCTTCTACTAACATGGCCTCAGACACAGGGAGATATAGTGCAGAACAAGGCGTGGTAAGTCAGTAATTGGGAAAAGATCGGCTGCAAGGAACTCTAGCAATACGGAGGACACATTTTTGCCATTTGCTTGCCTTTTACAGACAAAGTTTCAACAGTTTATGTCCCACATGGCCACAATTGTGTAAAAGGAAACCAAAGCTTTTTGGGACCATTTACGTCTTTGTGATGCGTTAATGCACACGTGTTAAGGTGTGTATTAGTGTGCATTGTGTTATGGCAGCCCATTCAAAATGAACCCCAATGCACCCCAATGTGCTTAAAATGCATATGACCTTTTTTTGTAATGCAACACACCACAACGCACCACAGTACACTGCTACATATTGCTGAATGCTACAAGACAGGTGCATTGCATTTGTGTATTGCGTTGACGTTCAAAATTAATGCCACAACAATGCACTGATGCATATTATCTGCATTACCACATATTGTAACACAGCAATGCCAAAGTGTGAATGCAGACTTTTTGTTCACTGGCTATCAAGACAGCAGTGTAAATACCAAGATAACAAGTTATTGCAGTTATTTATACTTTGCTTACCACTCGACAAAGCCACGATTACCACAACGCTGTCGGTAGGGTTAATGCTAGAAACTGCAGCTGTACAGCAGAAATCTTGCAATGCAAATCCCCAAGATGTAATTCTTCCAGGTAAGTTTGATCCAACAAGCACAGGTGGACAATTGATAGATGCTGTACATAGGAAAATAAGAGTAAAAATGGTGAGGTAAAAATCTAAAAATCTATTTTATTTTAGTATAATCTGTGTTTAATTTTAGCAAATGTGGAAACATTAGCAACACTCTCACACAGACAGATTGCAACTGAGCCAGTTCAGCAGGGACTGGTCAAATCTCAATCCATCTATGGCTGTTCCCATTCATGAGAAGTCGATCCATGAACAGGCTTGTTGAAAATGTTTCTTTTGATCAGCGTACACAACCAATTGGTGGCATCGCTGACCAGTGTATTCTGATGGCAGGGGAGTACTGCTGTCAGACTACACTGACATAGTGGAGAAGGATTCCCACATCCATGTCAAATGTGTGGATATGGGAATCAATTCAAAAACATTTATGGCCAGCTTCATTCATCTATGGAAACATGTACACTTATTTAAAACATCTACGTTTTGTAGAACAAGCACTACGGAAATAGTTTTTACAGTTTACATTTAGTCTCACATTGGCTCCTTCTGCTGTCAATCAAATCTTGTGAGCAGAAGGCAGGGGACGGGGCCCGGGTGTGAGCTTGCATGTCTTCCACCATAGCAAGGAGCTTGATATTGGGGGGCAGACACAGAACAGGTGGTGCCAATCACACCAGTGGGGAACCTTAGAAGAGGAGGTGTAGGGCCTCTCTGTGCAATATCATTGCACGGAGCAGATAAGTATAACAGGTGTTTTATTTTAGGTAAAAAAATATTATCTTTTACAACCACTATAAGAAAGCAAGCTTCTGGCAACTTACTGAATGTAAGCACTGTATGCCTACTACACTACTGAACAACACTTATGTTTAATGTGGATAAGTGCCTAGTTGCTTACATTGATTCTGGAAGAAAGTTTAATGCTATCTTCAGCATAGTAAAAGAATGTTATAAGGAAAAAACGTTTTACCTGATCCCTCTGCACCATAGCCACACACACACCCAGCCCATGTTTTATTCCTTTAAATACTCTGCAATTACAGAAAAATACCTGTTGATCCACCAAAAATGCATTCAAATTCTAAGCTCTGTTGTGGGCTGTCAACATGTAACATTTTTTGTGGACTGAGTGTTGTCAGCCCTTTCAGGATTTTTTGCTCAATCATTCAACCACTTCCACTTTGAGATCTGTACAGCATATTTACATAGCTAGTCAGATTGAAAGACACAGGTCCTTCCAGTTCAACAAAAAAAAAAAAATCACTCAATCCCATATGCACAATCCTTCACCCACAGTTGATCCAGAGGAAGGCGAAAAACTCCAGAAAAGCATGATCCAATTTGCTAAAGCAGGGGAAAAATTCCATCCTGATCCTCTAATGCCGCGTACACACGACCGCTCTTTCCGGCAGAAAAGGTCAGACGGAATCATTTCATCGGATATTCCAATCGTGTGTGGGCTTCAGCTGACTTTTTTTTCAAAAAGTCTGACGGACCTAGAAATAGAACATGTTTTAAATCTTTCCGACGGAATCAATTCCTATTGGGAAAATCGCTTGTCTGTATGCTAGTCCGATGGACCAAATACGATGCAAGGGCAGCTATTGGCTCCTGGCTATTGAACTTCCTTTTGTAGTCCTGTTGTACGTCATCGCGGCTGAAACGTCCGTTCGGTCGGAACTCCATCAGAAACTCCGTCGGAAAGACTGTCAGAGTTTATTCTGACAGAAAGTCCGGTCGTGTGTATGCAGCATAAGAGGCAATCAGATTTTCCCTGGATCAACTTTACCTATAAATGTCAGTACCCAGTTATATTATGTACACTTAGGAAATAATCCAGGCCTTTTTTAAAGCAGTCTACTGAGTTGGCCAGAACCACCTCTAGAGGGAGTTTATTCCACATTTTCCCAGCTCTTGCTGTGAAGAAACCGTTCCGTATTTGGAGGTGAAATCTTTTTTCCTCTAGACGTAAATAGTGCCCCCTAGTCTTCCGTCCCTCCGTCGATCCCTGTTGAGCAGGAATATGACAGGTCCATCTCTGCACACTGTGCAGGAACGGACCTGTCAGAGCGCCGCTCTCCCCTATGGGAGATCGGATGAGGACGGACCGCAGAGTCCATCGTCACCCGATCCGATCCACAGACGGATGGAAAAGTAGGTTTTTCCTCCGTCACACTTTTTGGGATCGGAGCAGGTCGGATGTCAGCGGACATGTCACCGCTGACATCCGACGTTCCATAAACCTCTATGGAGCATCCGTTCAATGTTGAACAGATCGGTAGTGTGAAAGAGCCCTAAGAATTATTAACCACTACTCTCTGAATTAGTTTTTTAGCCAGTTTTCTATCCATTTACAAATTGATCTTTCCAGCCTGTAAACTTTATCTTACACATTAGTCGTGTGTGGGGAACTGTGTCAAACGCTTTTGCAAAATTCAAGTATACTATGTCCAGAGGCACCCCTCTATCCAAGGTTTTACTTACCTCCTAATAAAAAGAAAAGGTTTGTTTGACAACTTCTGTCTTTCAAGAATCCATGCTATCTGTTACTTAAAATATTTTTTCCTTCAAGAACTCATCTATGTGGTCTTTTATTAAACTCTCCAGTATCATCCCGACTATAGAAGTTAAACTAACAGGTCTAAAGTTACTTGGTAAAGATTTTGATCACTTTTTAAATATGGGCACCACATTGGCCCTACGCCAATCCAGTGGTACCATTTCAGTCATTAATGAGTCTCTAAAAGATTTGAAATGAGAGAGCTCAATTCTTTTAGGATTTGTGGGTGGATGCTTTCTGATCCAGGTGCTTTATCCACCTTTATTCTGTCTAAATATTCCTGGACCATATCACTTTTGAACCATTGTGGATAATTTGGGGCTGTGTCAATATCATCCCCATTATGGACACAAGCTCCCCCATGCTCCTTTGTATACACAGAGCTAAATAAAGTATTTAATAAGTTTGCCTTCTCTTTGTCAACAGTCATCCACTCTAGATTATTTTGTAAAGGACCTACATGCTCAGACCTGACCTTTTTACTGTTATATAAAAGTGTAGCGCTTCAAAGATATGGCGTATCCCACTTCACTGCAGCCTTGTTTTATACTGAAAAGCGCTTAATCTTCTGTACACATGTGAGTTCAATAATTTTTTATTAAATTATTTTATACAAAACGGAATTACACTATTTTGGTCCCTGCTTTTCTTTATATGTGCTCTATTATCCCTGTGGACCTGTATGGCTGGTAGGGATGAGCCGAACACCCCCCCGGTTCGGTTCGCACCAGAACTTTCGAACGGACCCTAAATTCGAACGAACTTTAGAACCCCATTGAAGTCTATGGGACTCGAACGTTCGAAATGAAAAGTGCTAATTTTAACGGCTAATATGCAAGATACTGTCCTAAAAAGGGTTTGGGGACCTGGCTCCTGCCCCAGGGGACATGGGTCAATGCCTAAAATGTTTTTAAAAATGGCCGTTTTGGCGGGAGCACTGATTTTAATGACGATTAAAGTGAAAAAAAAAGTGAAATATTCCTTTAAATATGGTGCCTGGGGGGTGTCTGTAGTATGCCTGTGAAGTGCCACGTGTTTCCCGTGTTTAGAACAGTCCCTGCACAAAATGACATTAAACGGAAATAACACCATTTAAAACTGCTTGCGGTTTTAATGTTATATCTGGTTCCTGCAATATGGTTGAAAATCATTGAGAAAAATGGCATGGGTAGCCCTCCCTGCCCATTACCAGCCCCTTTAGGTCTTGTACGCATATTAAGGGGAACCCCGTACCCATATTAAAAAAAGGAAATGCGTGTGGCCCCCAGGCCCTATATACTCAGAACAGCAGTATACAGGCGGTGCAAACAAGACAGGGACTGTGTAGGTTTGTTGTGTTAAGTTGAATCTGTTTGTAATTTTCAACTGGTACATTTTTAAAGTGTAGCTCCAGTCAAAAAAAAGATTTTTAAGCTTTTTGGAAAACATAGGGAAGGGTTATCACCCCTGTATAATTTGTTTTGTTGTCCATCTTTTTTCATCTCACTTGCTGTTGTCTCCTTCCGTTTGCAAGTAGGAGATGTTTGTAAATTGGATGTTTGAAAGTAGGGGCCTGCCCTATATGCTCTGCAGAAATGGCGGAACAAGGTGTTGGTTTTGCCACAACATTGTAAGCCCTCAAAGTGACTCTTGGTGGGCGCTGGAGCGCCCTGCTGTGAACGATTATATCAAGAATTGTAATTACATGCCATTGTTGAACAGTGGTAGAAAAATTGACCTTTGGTGGTTGTGGTGCTGGTGCCACAACACTATAAGTCCTCACCGTTACTCTGGGTGGGCACAGGAAGGGGCCCTCCTGTGAAATATTATATCAAGAATTGTAATTACATGTCCCTGTTAAACAGGGGCAGAAAAATTTGGCCTTAGGCACTGCTGCTGGTGCCACCACACTGCAACCTCTGCCATATACTCTAGTTTTATTGCAGGAATTAGCCCTGCTGCAAAGCATTACATCAAAAATTGTACTTAAACGCCCCTGTTAAAAAGGGGCAGAAAAATTGGGCCTTAGGCACTGGTGCTGGTGCCACCACACTGCAACCTCTGCCATATACTCTAGTTTTATTGCAGGAATTAGCCCTGCTGCAAAGCATTGCATCAAAAATTGTAATTAAACGCCCCTGTTAAACAGGGGCCGAAAAATTGGGCCTTAGGCACTGGTGCTGGTGCCACCACACTGCAACCTCTGCCATATACTCTAGTTTTATTGCAGGAATTAGCCCTGCTGCAAAGCATTGCATCAAAAATTGTAATTAAACGCCCCTGTTAAACAGGGGCCGAAAAATTGGGCCTTAGGCACTGGTGCTGGTGCCACCACACTGCAACCTCTGCCATATACTCTAGTTTTATTGCAGGAATTAGCCCTGCTGCAAAGCATTGCATCAAAAATTGTAATTAAACGCCCCTGTTAAACAGGGGCAGAAAAATTGGGCCTTAGGCACTGGTGCTGGTGCCACCACACTGCAACCTCTGCCATATACTCTAGTTTTATTGCAGGAATTAGCCCTGCTGCAAAGCATTGCATCAAAAATTGTAATTAAACGCCCCTGTTAAACAGGGGCAGAAAAATTGGGCCTTAGGCACTGGTGCTGGTGCCACCACACTGCAACCTCTGCCATATACTCTAGTTTTATTGCAGGAATTAGCCCTGCTGCAAAGCATTGCATCAAAAATTGTAATTGAACGCCCCTGTTAAACAGGGGCAGAAAAATTGGGCCTTAGGCACTGGTGCTGGTGCCACCACACTGCAACCTCTGCCATATACTCTAGTTTTATTGCAGGAATTAGCCCTGCTGCAAAGCATTGCATCAAAAATTGTAATTAAACGCCCCTGTTAAACAGGGGCAGAAAAATTGGGCCTTAGGCACTGGTGCTGGTGCCACCACACTGCAACCTCTGCCATATACTCTAGTTTTATTGCAGGAATTAGCCCTGCTGCAAAGCATTGCATCAAAAATTGTAATTAAACGCCCCTGTTAAACAGGGGCAGAAAAATTGGGCCTTAGGCACTGGTGCTGGTGCCACCACACTGCAACCTCTGCCATATACTCTAGTTTTATTGCAGGAATTAGCCCTGCTGCAAAGCATTGCATCAAAAATTGTAATTAAACGCCCCTGTTAAACAGGGGCAGAAAAATTGGGCCTTAGGCACTGGTGCTGGTGCCACCACACTACAACCTCTCCCATATACTCTTGTTTGATTGCAGGAATTAGCCCTGCTGCAAAGCATTGCATCAAAAATTGTAATTAAACGCCCCTGTTAAACAGGGGCAGAAAAATTGGGCCTTAGGCACTGGTGCTGGTGCCACCACACTGCAACCTCTCCCATATACTCGTTTGATTGCAGGAATTAGCCCTGCTGCAAAGCATTGCATCAAAAATTGTACTTAAATGCCCCTGTTAAACAGGGGCAGAAAAATTGGGCTGATGGCATCAACCAGAACCAGAAATGTTCTTCCAACATATCAGCGGAGGAGGAAGAGGATAGACAATCAACATAACAGGACAGTCACTCAGCATCAGCATAGGCAGTCTTGAAGGGATGTGATATTTCAAAAAAAATTATTCTGTTACATCAGCTTCAGGTGCTTGGTAGCTGTGGGTGATCCAAGACTGATTCATCTTGATGAAGGTCAGTCGATCAACTGATTCGGTGGACAGGCGCACCCTGTGATCGGTAACAAAGCCACCAGCAGCACTGAAGGTGCGTTCCGAAAGAACGCTGGATGCAGGACAGGCCAGTAGCTCAATTGCATACTGTGCAAGCTCTGGCCAGTGATCGATCCTCAAGACCCAGTAAGCCAGAGGATTTTCGGTGGGAAAGGTGTCCAAGTCTGACCTTGCCCCTAGGTATTCCTGCACCATGTAAATCAGACGCTGGCGATGGGTGCTGGAACCGATCATACCTTGGGGCTGCGGACTAAAAAATTGTCTGAAAGCATCAGTCAGACAGCCACTTTCTCCACCGCTCCTTCTGACCGATGCCTCAGCAACACGTTGTCCAAGACCAGGAGTTTGTAACCTCCCAGTCTCTGGGAACGCGTTGCACAGACCTTTCTGCAAGGCCTCCCGGAGATGTCTCATCCTCTGCTCCCTCTGCGATGGCAAGATAAGGTCGGCAACCTTACCCTTGTACCGTGGATCAAGGAGAGTGGCCAGCCAGTAATGGTCCCTCTCCTTGATCCTACGAGGATCCTTCCGCAGGCTTTGCAGGATCAGGGAGGCCATGCAGCGTAGGTTAGCTGAGGCATTCGGTCCGGAGTCCTCTGGGTCACTAAGGACAACATGATCCGCAGCTACCTCCTCCCAGCCACGTACAAGTCCACGTGTTTCTTGGGACTGTAAATCATCCCTACAAGACTGCTGCTGCTGATGCTGATGCTGAGTGCCAGCCTCCACCTCCATGCTGACACAATCATCCTCCTCCTCCTCTTCCTCCTCCTCATCCTCTTCCTGTGTAATGGGTGGCACAGCAGGAACACTGTCTGGATAAAGGGGGCCTTGAGAGGCAAGGAAGTCCTCCTCTTCCTGCCTCTGTTCTGCCTCAAGTGCCCTGTCCATTATTCCACGCAGCGTATGCTCCAAGAGGTGGACAAGAGGTACAGTGTCACTGATGCATGCACTGTCACTGCTCACCATCCTTGTGGCCTCCTCAAACGGTGACAGGACAGTGCATGCATCCCTGATCATGCCCCACTGGCGTGGTGAGAAAAAACCAAGCTCCCCTGACCCTGTCCTGGTGCCGTAGTCGCACAGGCACTCATTGATGGCCCTCTGCTGCGTGTGCAGCCGCTGCAGCATGGCCAATGTTGAGTTCCATCTGGTGGGCATGTCACATATAAGGCGGTTCTTGGGCAGGTTCAACTCCTTTTGGAGCTCAGCCAGCCGAGCACAGGCATTAAATGATCGGCAGAAATGCACACAGACTTTCCTGGCCTGCTTCAGGACATCCTGTAAGCCTGGGGTACCTGCCCAAGAACCGCTGCACCACCAGGTTAAGGACGTGAGCTACACAGGGCACATGGGTCAGTTGTCCCTGTCGGAGGGCGGAGAGGAGGTTGGTGCCATTGTCGCAAACCACCATTCCTGGCTTAAGCTGGCGTGGCGTCAACCACCTCTCGGCCTGCCCCTGCAGAGCTGACAAAACATCAACCCCAGTGTGGCTCCTGTCCCCCAAACAAACCAGCGCAAGCACGGCATGGCATCGTTTTGCCTGCGTACTTGCGTAGCCCCTGGAATGCCTACGGAGCACCGCTGGTCCTGAGGACAGAGCCCTGGAAGAGGCCATGGAGGAAGAAGAAGAGGAGGGGGTGGAGGAGAGAGGTGTGTCACAACCAATAGTAGCATTTTGGAGGCGTGGTGGCGGAACAACCTCCAACACTACTGCACCTTATCCTGCATCCCAGCTGCCAGAAGAGTGACCCAATGGGCCGTGAAAGACAGGTAACGTCCCTGTCCATGCCTGCTGGACCATGAGTCAGCGGTAATATGCACCTTACCGCTGACCGCCCTGTCCAGCGAGGCAAGGAAATTGCCTTCCACATGCCGGTAGAGAGCCGGAATCGCCTTCTGTGAGAAAAAGTGGCGTTTGGGGACCTGCCACTGAGGAACCGCACATTGTACAAACTCACGGAAGGGGGCCGAGTCTACCAACTGAAAAGGCAGCAGTTGAAGTGCTAGCAATTTAGCCAAGCTAGCATTCAACCGCTGGGCATGTGGATGGCTGGGAGTGAACTTCTTTCGCCGGTCCAGCAGCTGGGGCAGGGACATTTGCCTGCTATAATTGGACGTGGGTGTACCGCTAGCAGAGTTCCCGGAAGCACTTGGCTGTGACACACCTAATTCTACACCTTCATTCCTCTCAGAGCAGGTTTCAGAGAGGACTGAAGGTCTAGTGGGGTTGGAGATGCCAGCTGATGAGGAGCAAGGAGAGGTCCGCTTTGTTCTTTGGTGTGGGTCTTTGAGGTACGCTTGCCAACGAGCTGCATGGCAGGTCAACATATGTCTGGTCAAGCATGTGGTGCCCAAGCGGCTGATGTTTTGGCCACGTGAGATACGCTTGAGACATATGTTGCAAATAGCAGCGGTGCGATCTGATGCACTCAAAAGTCTCAAAAAAGGCCCACACCAAAGAACTTTTAGAATAACGCGCAGAGGCAGCGCTCTGCACAGGCGGAGCTCTGCGGTGTGATTCAGTCGGTGTGCTGCCCCTAAGCTGGCCCCCGGAGGGCATCCTGCCTCGTTGGACATGTGCCTCCTCCTCCTAGTCCTCCTCCTCTCTCCTTCCAGGCACCCACGTGGAGTCAGTGCCCTCATCATCCCCTCCCTCTTCATCGCTGTAGCAAACCTGGCAGTATGCTGCAGCTTGTGGAACATTGCTGTCCTTCTTGAGCATCCCCTCTCTCTGCGCTCACGCTACTGCCTTCCTTTAGCTGAGTGTCATCATCAGAGCCCACAAAACACTGGGCATCCTCCTGGAGCATGTACCCAACACTGTGCTCAAAGAGTTCAGGAGACTCCTCAGGAGGACGTGGTGGGTCTAGGGAAGGAGTCACTGATGATGACATTGAGAGGAGGGAAGACGATGCATTGGCAGCTGCTTTGCTAGTACCCTGAGCCTGGGTGAGAGAGGATGAGGAGGATGAAGAGGGCTTGGTCATCCACTCTACCAAGTCGTTGGCATGTTGCGGCTCAACATGTCCAGCTGCCGAAAAGAAGGACAAGCGTGTCCCATGGCCACGTGCTGATGACAATGCACCGCGTCCACGACCAGCACTGTTGTCTCTAGACACAGAGCCTGCTTGCCCTCTTTTATCGGCTCGCGCCTGTCTGCCTCTCCTTGCTGGCCTTCCAGACATGGTAATGGCCTGAAGGAAGTTGGGTAAAAAAGCAGTTGGGTAGTGTATATTGTGCTAGAGGCACACAACACCCACTAACTCCTGCAGATGCCTTTATTATAGAACACCAGAGATAAAGGGGTATATACAGATGTATACTGTGCTGTGCTGGAGGCACACACAACTTCCAATAACTCCTGCAGATGGCAAGTGGTCTCAAATAGAGAAGAGCTATGTAGGTGGATATAGCGGTATGTACTGGGTACAGAGCACGCAGTAAGCACGCACTAGCTCCTAACACTACTGACTGCAAGCTCTATTATAAAAGATAGCTCACTAGCTATATAGGTGAGGTGAATATAGCGGTGTATACTGCGGTCAGGGCACGCAGACAACAACCACTACACAACAGCAAGATCGAAAATCGTCCGAAAACGATCGGTGTGTACTGTGTTGAAGGTACACAGAACACCCACTAACTCCTGCAGATGCCTTTATTATAGAACACCAGAGATAAAGGGGTATATACAGATGTATACTGTGCTGTGCTGGAGGCACACACAACTTCCAATAACTCCTGCAGATGGCAAGTGGGCTCAAATAGAGAACAGCTATGTAGGTGGATATAGCGGTATGTACTGGGTACAGAGCACGCAGACAGCACGCACTATCTCCTAACACTACTGACTGCATGCTCTATTATAAAAGATAGATCACTAGCTATATAGGTGAGGTAAATATAGCGGTGTATACTGCGGTCAGGGCACGCAGACAATAACCACTACACAACAGCAAGATCGAAAATCGGCAGAAAACGATCGGTGTGTACTGTGTTGAAGGTACACAGAACACCCACTGCTTCAGACGCCAACACACTACACAAGGCCGCCGCGCTGGCGGCCTTATATAGTGTGGGGCGTGCACTACACTGCCTGAGCTATGATTGGCCACAGGCATCCTGCCTGTGGCCAATCATGGCTCTCCTCGCTGCTGGCGCTGCGATTGGACAAGCATGCGGGGTCACAGTGCATGCTTGGCCAATCATGAGCCAGCAATGCACTGCGCCATCGGAGTGCATTGTGGGCCGTGAGCGACACACGAATTTGGCGCGACCGGACCAAAATGTTCGGACTTCGCCGAACGGACGAACAGCCGATGTTCGAGTCGAACGTATGTTCGACTCGAACACGAAGCTCATCCCTAATGGCTGGAGATAAGTCACCTCTTAATATATGAATGGAGTAACCATATTTGAAATCCCTCTGGAAAATGCACTGTTGAAGGAGTCTGCATATATATATGAGCCTATGTGATCCTCCAAATATAAATTTGAGTGGATCCACTAAATCCGGTAAGCGTCCATTTCGCTTGTGAAGGGAACATCACGTGGTGACTGCACGATTTTTTATGAAGGAGGTGTATGATCTTTTCTACACATTTGTGGATTATACACGGACATCATATATAAGAGACTTTGCTATTTCCATGTCTGGATTTTCTCATTTTTTGATCTATTCTTTTGTTTTCTTTTCTTTATAGAATAAATTTATAGCTACATATCCATATATAGCAAGTAATATTTACATGTGATTTTGTATGTTGTGTGCACTATTTCACACTGGGAATATTTACTGAATGCATATATATTTCTAAAAGGTTGGCAGAAAATACGCCATATCTTTGAAGCGCTACACTTTTATATAACATTTATCACGTCACACTTTATACCCTGGTGGTGTGTTAGCAGCTGTTTTCATATTTTTTATATATATATATATATATATATATATATATATATATATATATATATATATATATAAGAATAGCGCAGTGTTTTGGTTGAAAACTGACCTTTTTACTATTAATATATTTGAAGAATGTTTTGGGGTTTGTCCTACTATCTTTTGCAATCTGCTGTTTGTTTTGAATTTTTGGATCCTTGATTTCCTTTTTACATATTCTATTATATTCTTTGTAACATTTAAACGGTGATAGTGTTCCTTCATTTTCATAGTTTTAAAAAAGTTATTTTCTTATTATTTATAGCCATTTTAACTTTGTCTGTGAGCCATATAAGTTTTATTTTTAGCCTTTTAACCACTCCAATACAAAGCACTTATACACCTTCCTGCCCAGACCAATTTTCAGCTTTCAGCACTGTCACACTTTGAATGACACATTTTTATTTTTATAATTTTGTTTCCACAAATAGAGCTTTCTTTTGGTGGTATTTGATCACCTTTTTATTTTCTGCTAAACAAATAAAAAAAGACCGAAAATTTTGAAAAAAATATGTTTTTTGTTTCTGTTACAAAACCTTGTAAATAAGTGTTTTCTCCGTCACTGTTGGGCACTGATGGGGCTGCACTGACGGGCACCAATGAGGTGGCACTGATGGACACTGATGATGGGCACTAATATGTGGCTGTCATGACCGTCCTGGCGATCCGATCGCACATGGGAGGTCTGCTCGCAGGGGCCCGTTGCTGAGAACCTGTCGTTACCCTTTGGCACGTGTTAACGCGAGCGGACGCACGTGGGTGCGCGCTGGTACGATCAGGCGCACGCGGGTGCGCGATGTTGCGAACGAGCGCACGCGGGTGGGCGAGGTCACGAACGGACGCACGACTACTCGCGGGGGCACGCAGACTCGTCGTGCGACCGCTTTGGCGCCCTAAAGGCTACTTAAGGACTCTGCCTCGGCTTCCCTCTTGCTGTCCAGTCTACAGCGTGTCCGAAGATACTGTTACCTGCTATCTGTTGCCTTGATTCCTGTTACCCGGCCTGTTCCTAACTACGTTCGTTTGCTGCCTGCCTCCGACTCCTTGCCTGTCTGACTACGTCTCTGCCTCTTCCCTTGTACCGTTGCTGTCTGCCTGTTACCGACCTGGCCTGTACCCAACTCTGCTGTTACCTCCTGCTGATCCGATCGGAGATCCAAATACCTGCTGTCACCTGCTGACGACCTCCTGCTGTTCCAGCCTTGACTGCCAGAGCCTGCTGTCACCTGCTGACAATCTTCTGCTATTCCAGTCCATCTGCCTGTGCCTGCTGTCACCTGCTGACGACCTCCTGCTGTTCCAGCCTTGACTGCCTGAGCCTGCTGTCACCTGCTGACGATCTTCTGCTATTCCAGTCCATCTGCCTGTGCCTGCTGCCACCTGCCAACTGTCACCAGCCGTTCTTATCTGCTGCCTGTGTTGCTGCTGACGATCCGGATCTGCCTTACACCTGCTAGGCACTTGTGCCCTCTGAATTTTTGAACCCCTGTTATCACCCTCAGGGGTTCTCGAGCCAGGGGTTACGAGAGGCCGCCCCCTGCATTCTGGGCTCGCCTACCAGGTACGTGACAGCGGCACTGATGGGGGCACTGATAGGTGGCACTGATATGCAGCACTGATGGGTACACATAGGTGGCACTGATGGGCACTGATAGGCGACACAGATGGGCACTGATAGGTGGCACAGATGGGCATGGATGGGCACTGATAGGTGGCACTGATGTACAGTAATTGATGGTAAAGATAGATGCCAATCAGTGCCAAACAATAATGCCTGCCAATCAGTGATGCCCATTGTGGGCACTGATTGGCATCCATTGTGGGCACCGATTGGCATTCATTGTGGGCACTGATTGGCATCCTTGGTGGTCTAGGGTGGCATAACTGGTGGTGACATCCCTGGTGGCCCTAGTGGCGTCCCTGGTGGTCCACAGCTGATCACATGGTAAAGAGTCTCCGTCAGAGCCTCTTTACCTAGATCGGTGTTGCAGTGTGTCAGACTGGCAAACCATACCACCGATTGGCCTTGGTGCACCGGCGGCTGTTATCCTGCTGGACACCATATGACGTCCGGTCAGGATATTGAAGCCGCTTTGCCGCTGTCATTTTGCTATATGGCGAGCGGCAAGTGGTTAAACTTATTGCCCATGGGAATTTACTTTGCAGTGAGTTTGCATACAGTCTTTTTGAAGAATTCCCATTTCTGTTCTGTGTCCATTGATGCCAATTTTCCCTCCCAGTCTAAGGCTTGGAGAGCAGCCCTTGCTCTCTTAATGTTAAGTGTTTTTAACTTTCCCGTATGTGTTTGTTGCTTACGACTAACATTAAATACAATCATCTTATGGTTACTACTACCCAGATGTTATTTTATATGAATATTGGTAATAAGCTCTGCATAGCTTGAGATTACCAGGTCTAGCAGAGTGTCATTCCTAGTTGGGGCCTCAATAAACTGGACCATAAAATTGTCTTGTAATAGGTTTATAAATTTTTGCCCTTTAACTGTCCCAGCAGTGCCATTACTCCAGTCAATTTCCGGGTAGTTAAAATCCCGCATTATTATCACTATTTCAGCCTTTGCATCCCTTTCCATCTGTGCTAGGAGCTGAGTCTCCACCTTCTCATTAAAACTGGGAGGTCTATAACAAACTCCAATGATAACCTTTGTAGTAGGCACACCCATGTACAGTCCCACCCATTATGCTTCAGACTCATCACACTCTCCATCAACTAGGTCCTCTTTCACACTCACTTTGAGACCACTTCTCACATAGAGACATACACCCCCCCCCCCCCCCGCTTTAACCTGTCTTTCCTGAAAGAGAGCATAGCCAGGAATATTAATAGCCCAGTCATGAGGGGAATAAAGCCAAGATTCAGCAATACTAATTAGATCATAGTTCTCTTTGTGCACCAGAGTTCCAACTCACTCATTTTGTTTGGCCGACTTCTGGCATTGGAGAACAAACACTTTAATTCATTGACACATTTTGCAAATGTATGTTGCATATTTTTTATTTTAGTACAAATAGTACAATTTCCGGTGGTTGTTTGTAACATTGGAACCTTCATATCATCTGCCATAGCCCTCCCCCCATCTTTCCCCATTCCACCCATCAATAGGGGCAGATCCCTGTCTGACCTGTCTGTCCCATCATACTGTAATTCACCCTCCCCCCACAATCCTAGTTTAAATACACCTCCGGCCTTCCCATAAACCTCTCCCCCAGCACAGTAGACCCCTTTCCATTTAGGTGCAAACCATCTTTAGCATATAGGTTGCACCCCAATGAAAAGACAGCCCAGTGCTCTGTAAAACCTAAATCCCTCCTTCCCTCCCCCTGCTTTGGCATAAAGGCTAAGGATAAGAATGGAGAAAGCTATAAAACACAGGAAGTCAGAACAGGACACAGGACAGTTATGAAATTCTTATCAAGAGGTCAACAGGTATTTTTTGCACTTATTAAATAGATATAACATAGTGCTTAAAATAGTATTGCCATTACAAGTCAGGCTCGGAGACCAGTAGCTATAGCAGTGGAGAGGCTCTCACTGACCAGCAAGAAAAGTACACAAGCATGTGTAGTAGATAACGTGGGCTTACCTGAGGTGTGGGGTCTAAGCACTAACCGGTGTTCACCAGAACTCCTGATGGTAGAGATGGTTTTTGTGGAATCTTAGTACTAGGTCCCAGTCCTCAGGATCACCCCACCAGGAGGTGTGTGACAGGTCACCTTGAGGCGAGGTGACAGATGCACACCATAGGGATCAGGAGTGCACCGCAAGGTTGTGGACCCTACGGCTGACCGCTGCAGACGGGAGACAGATCCCACTGGGGTTAGAGCATAAGATTCCCTGGGGCGCGGACTCTAAGAGGCAGCAGGTGTTCACCAGCGCCTCTAGTGGTGAGGATGGACTTGGCTGCAACTGGCTCCAGGTCGCGACCCCCAGGGTCCCCCAGCTCACACCCACAGTAGGCAACAGGAGGATAGGGATAGTGAGGGACAAAGCCAAGGTCGGAGCCACAAGCAGACAGGAATAGTAAAGGACACGCCAAAAGGTCAGGATCACAGGCAAACAGGGATAGTCAAGGACACGCCAAAGTCGGTAACGGAACAACAGAGGAGCACACGGCAGGTAACAGGAAGCAAACACACAAAGGTTGATCAGCAGGGTTGGTCTGCAGTGCACAGGTTAATATAGAGTTCTCTGATAGGAGCTAGGGTGAAGTCATGCCAGAGGATGGATTACAAAAGCAGTCAGGTGAGGGTCGGCTGGTCTCTAGAGATGAACACATGGATACAGGTAAGCAGACAAACACTATTGCAAAACCATGACAGTGTGCAAGTTGGGGTCCAGTAGCAGATACAGCAGGTAGGGATAAGCAGAAGCTTAGTCAATAAACAAGCCAAAGGTCAGTAACAAGTGGTTGCAGGTTGGGATCTAGCAGAAGCATAGTCAAGGAACAATCCAAAGGTTGGTAATGAAAGAGAGTACAATAATCTAACAAACAGGAAGTACTGAGACATGGCTTACTGTAACTCAGGAAGTTTATCGAATAAGCAAAGCGTTCAAGGTTCACCAGAAACAAGAGACAAGGCAAGATTGTCCAAAGGATCAGAGAATGAGCTGTCCAGCATCTCAGGTGGCACAGCGAGAAAAGCCACAGCCAGACACTGCAGAGGGTGTAGGTTTGGATCTGGACCCTGGCAGGCATATTTGACAGATCAAGAGAGAGCTCATTGTTAGGATTTACATAAACCTTTATGGGTATTTCCACTTTTACACTCAAATTTGGGAAACCCCCACTATCAGTTATAAAACATAATTTTTTAACATTTCTTAGTTTCCAAGTTTTTTCTCTGGGACAGTTTTATACATAGGGCACTATAGGCAACTTAAATTATTTAGAATAGCTTGAAATGTGCAATTAAGGGGCAGAATAAGGGGTGTTTTTTTCCCCTGGCTCACATTTGGTTGTGTTGAGGCAGCCACCCATGCTACAAAAATCAGGGCTGCTCCGCCCTGATCCCCATGGTCAAAGTGCCTCCCTCCATGATAGGCTGCCCTGCTCTGCTCTCCTCTCTCCCCCCCTCCTTCCTGCCTGTCATCCCCCTCTGTGTCTGTGTCCGGCTGGCCCCGGCCCCGCCCCCGCCGCTATTCTTGTAAAATAATTCACTGCTGGCCTCTCTATTAGAGGCTGGCATAGCACACTATGGGGTTTATTTACTAAAATCAACTCCACTTTGCACTACAAGTGCACTTGGAAGTGCAGTCGCTGTAGATCTGAGGAGGACATGCAAGGAAAATAAAAAACAGCATTTTTGCTTGCACACGATTGGATGATAACATCAGCAGAGCTTCCCCTCAGATCTACAGCGATCTACAGTGACTGCACTTACAAGTGCACTTTTAGTGCACTTGTAGTGCAGAGTGCATTTGCCTTTAGTAAATCAACCCCATATATCACTAGTTTTCAAAAGGAGCAGTGTAAATACTTAATTTGAGCTGTCTTCAGGCTAGTCACGTGACTTGCAGCTGCTTTAAAGCTACGATACATGGCTTCTGCGGAGGAGACAAGCAGCCTCCCCATCTGACGTTAGAGGGAGATCACGACCCCTCCCACAGAAGCATTCCATCAGATTTGTAAAGCGGCCATGAATGCTGTGACTGGCCTGAAGACAGCTCAAATTAGGTGTTTACACTGCTCGTTGTTTAAAACTACTGACATTGCGTGCTATGCCAGCTTCTAATAGAGGGGCTGGCATAGTTTTAGATGGATGGGATAACAAACCCTTTCATAGTTATTGTCTCTCTGGACCATAACAGTTCTAATATCCATGTTTAGTCTCTAAACATAGATAAATGTGTATCACGATCTCAGTAAATGTTGCATATTTGTACTGCCCACTTTGAGTTAATAAATATAAAATTAATTAATCTATATTTGATTGCTTTAAATCAGTGGTCTCCAAACTGCAGGGGTCAGATGTGGCCCTTTGCTTGTCTTTATCCGGCCCTTGAGTAACCTTTCCTTCCAATGATACAAGACACTATTTCAACCACTGGCACCTACAATGGGGCATGCTTCTTGCTACTGACATGAACCATGAAGCACTATTTGTCCCATTGACATCAATGATGTGGCACTATTCCTCAAACTGATACCAATAATGGGGAGCTATTCATCCCATTGATACCAATGGTATGTCACTAATCCTCCCACTGATACCAATGATGCGTCACCAATCCTCCCACTGATACCAATGGTGGGTCACTATTTCTCCCATTGATACCAATGGTGGGCCACTGATCTTCTCTCTGATACCAATGATGGGTCACTCTTTCACCCACTGACACCAATAATGGAGCACTATTCCTCCCACAGATACCAATGATGGAGCACTATTCCTCCTACTGACACCAATATTGGAGCACTATTCCTCCTACAGATACCAATAATGGAGCATTATTTCCTACTATTCCTTCCACTGACACCAATGATGGGACACTATTTCTCCCACTGATACCAATAATTGAGCACTATTCCTCTCACTGACACCAATGATGGGGCACTATTACTCTCAATGACACCAATGATGGGGAACAATTCCTCTCACTGACATCAATGTTGGGTAACTATTCCTTTCACTGACACCAATGATGGGACACTATTTCTCCCACTGATACCAATAATTGAGCACTATTCCTCTCACTGACACCAATGATGGGGCACTATTACTCTCAATGACACCAATGATGGGGAACAATTCCTCTCACTGACATCAATGTTGGGTAACTATTCCTTTCACTGACACCAATGATGGGGCACTATTCCTCTCAATGACACCAATGATGGGACACTATTCGTCCCACTGATACCAATAATGGGGCACTATTCCTCCCACTGACACCAACAACTGGGCACTAGTCCTCCCACCAACACCAACGATGGGGCACTAGTCCTCCAACTGATACCAAAGATACATTGTCTTCTCCCACTACCGCCAAGACAATTTCTACTCCCAAAGGCCACAGTTCAGCCCCCCTGAAGTCTGAAGGACAGTAAACTGGCCTTTTGTTTAGAAATTTTGGATACCCCTGTTTTAAAGTATGGAAGCTTGCCTTGAGGTGGTTGTAAACCTCAGACATGGAAAACGAACAAAGCGCATCTCTCTGGAGTGTGTAGTAACCTGCATCCAAAGATCCTAGTCTGGTTCCTCTCTGATCTCTCCTCTCTCTGCTAACTGCATGGGTCAATTCTGATTTTCAGTTTTTCCAAGACACAGCAGCTTGGGGGGAAATGGCCCTCCCTTAGGGGAAGGCTTCTGTTCTGCAGAGTGACCAGCTGGACATAAGCTGCTGCCGGTGTACATTACATAGAGTTCTCACTGCTCCATCATAAAGATACCTGTGACTGTTCTCATTGAATCAAGAACCTAGTATTTATTTAGCAAAAGAGGAATATCCATTTGACCTTTACCTACAGACAGTGACTGCTCTACTCTCTACTTGGCTGTTCTTAAAGGTCCATATTTACAAATTTCTGGGCTAGGCTTAAAGTAGAAGTGCAGTCCAGACCTAACTAAGCTTAAAATGGCTCCCAAACACCTTATAACACCTACCGTTGTATTCTAACTACTCTGTAGAAAAAAGATCCTTATTCTTACCAATTCCTAGGCCGCGTACACACGCGCGGACTGTTTGCCCAACCTTGTTCGTCAAACAGTTTCGGCAAACAGTCCGCTCAAAATTTGCATGAGCGGACTTGCCCACACACGAGCGGACTGTTTCAGCGAACTGTTTGCCAAACAGTTCGCTCAACTTTTGAAATGAACGGACTCGCCCACGTAAGGAGGAGGCAAATCCGCCCATTTCGAGCGTGTGTGCAGGTAGGCGGGGCCCGCGAAGGAGACGTCGCGGGCTCCGCCGCCTGGAATGGGCTTAAAGGGGAACCCCAACGCCGAAAAAAATCGGCGTGGGGGTTCCCCCAAAGTCCACACCAGACCCTTGTCCGAGCACGCTACCCGGCCGGCCAGGAAAGGGGGGCGAGCGAGCTCGCCCCCCCTCCTGAGCCGTACCAGGCCGCGTGCCCTCAACATGGGGGGGTGCCTTGGGGAAGGGGGGGCCGCGCGGCCCCCCCACCCCAAAGCACCTTGTCCCCATGTTGATGAGGACAAGGGCCTCTTCCCGACAACCCTGGCCGTTGGTTGTCGGGGTCTGCGGGCGGGGGGCTTATCGGAATCCGGGAGCCCCCTTTAAGAAGGGGGCCCCCGGATACCGGCCCCCCACCCTATGTGAATGAGTATGGGGTACAATGTACCCCTACCCATTCACCTGTGAAATAAAGTACAAAAAAAAACACAACACACGAGAAAAAATGTTTTATTGCACAGCTCCGGGGGTCTTCCGTCTTCGGGGGTCTTCTCGCCGGACTCCTCCGCTATCTTCTTGTAGCTCTTTTACTAGCGGAGGAGTCCGGCTTTCTTCCTCCCCGCCGCCGGCCTCTTCTCCCGACTTCGGGGGTCTTGTCCCCCTCTTCGGTTCTTCTGCCGGGCCACCGCGCCTTCTTGTAGCTCTTTTGCAGGCGGTGGCCCGGTCTTCTGTCGCCGCTGCCTTCCGTTCTTCTGTCGCCGCCTTCGGTTCTTCTGCCGGGCCACCGCGCCTTCTTGTAGCTCTTTTACAGGCGGTGGCCCGGTCTTCTGTCGCCGCTGTCGTCGCCGCCGCCTTCCGTTCTTGTTCTTCTTCTTGTTCTTCTTCTTCTTCTCCTGGAGATGTTGACTCGACGAGCTCTCCGGCCGGAATGCCAGGGACACGCTCCGCTGCCACTTATATAGTGACAATGGGGCGGTGTCACATGGTATATGTCACATGGGTTGGTCACATGGTGACCCCGCCCCCTTACGATGTCATAGTCCCCATGTGACATCAACCCATGTGACCAACCCATGTGACATATACCATGTGACACCGCCCCATTGTCACTATATAAGTGACCGCACAGCGCGGCTCTGGCATTCCGGCCGGAGAGCTCGTCGAGTCAACATCTCCAGGAGAAGAAGAAGAAGAACAAGAAGAAGAACAAGAACGGAAGGCGGCGGCGACGACAGCGGCGACAGAAGACCGGGCCACCGCCTGTAAAAGAGCTACAAGAAGGCGCGGTGGCCCGGCAGAAGAACCGAAGGCGGCGACAGAAGAACGGAAGGCAGCGGCGACAGAAGACCGGGCCACCGCCTGCAAAAGAGCTACAAGAAGGCGCGGTGGCCCGGCAGAAGAACCGAAGAGGGGGACAAGACCCCCGAAGTCGGGAGAAGAGGCCGGCGGCGGGGAGGAAGAAAGCCGGGCTCCTCCGCTAGTAAAAGAGCTACACACAGATAGCGGAGGAGTCCGGCGAGAAGACCCCCGAAGACGGAAGACCCCCGGAGCTGTGCAATAAAATATTTTTTCCCTGTGTTGTGTTTTTTTTTGTACTTTATTTCACAGGTGAATGGGTAGGGGTACATTGTACCCCATACTCATTCACATAGGGTGGGGGGCCGGTATCCGGGGGCCCCCTTCTTAAAGGGGGCTCCCGGATTCCGATAAGCCCCCCGCCCGCAGACCCCGACAACCAACGGCCAGGGTTGTCGGGAAGAGGCCCTTGTCCTCATCAACATGGGGACAAGGTGCTTTGGGGTGGGGGGGCCGCGCGGCCCCCCCTTCCCCAAGGCACCCCCCCATGTTGAGGGCACGCGGCCTGGTACGGCTCAGGAGGGGGGGCGAGCTCGCTCGCCCCCCTTTCCTGGCCGGCCGGGTAGCGTGCTCGGACAAGGGTCTGGTGTGGACTTTGGGGGAACCCCCACGCCGATTTTTTTCGGCGTTGGGGTTCCCCTTTAAGCCCATTCCAGGCGGCGGAGCCCGCGACGTCTCCCTCGCGGGCCCCGCCTACCTGTACACGCGCTCGAAATGGGCGGACTTTCCGAGCGGGAACAGTTTGCTCATTTCGAAAGTAGCCTACACACGGGCGGACTGTTCGCTCAAACACAGTTTCAGCGGACAGTTTTTCGGAATTGCCGAAAGACTTTGTCCGTCCAACTGTCCGCTGAAACTGTCCGCTGAAAGCCCACACACGGGCGGACTGTCCGCCCAAACACTGTTCAGCGGACAAGGTTGGGCGAACAGTCCGCCCGTGTGTACGCGGCCCTAGGGCTCTCCGGTCTGGTCAAATGATCTCCCCAGCAGATGGCTTCAGGGGAGAGGAGAGATCGCTGACAACAGATGGACGTCACGTATAGGCTTACTATGGGCATTCATTGTTGGCTGTCCCTACTCTCCCCTGAAGCCATCCGCTAAGGAGATCTGGTGATCAGACTGGGGCTCCCTGAGAATAGGTAAGTGCAAGCATCTTCCTTCTACAGGGTAGGTAAAATAAAAGTTAAAAGGGGGTTGGAATACTTTTTAGGCTTAGTTAGACCTAGCCTGGAATTTCACTTTAAGGCCCCTTTCACATTTGGACTGACTTTGATGTGAGTTACACAGGCATTCCCTGAGATCTCGTCAAAATCGCAGTCGCGAAAGTGTGGCAAAATCAAGCGACTTTGAAGTCACGGTAGTGTGAAAGGGGCCTAAAAGTTCACAATTAACCTGTGGCAGAGGTTGAGGATACCACAATATACTACTATCCTACCTTTACCTATTTTGATTATTCTGAAGCTGACATTTCTCCAGAGTTGAGTGAGCATATCAAATTTCTAAAAAGATCACAGTGACAGGCTCCCAACTTTTATTTTACCCCACCATAGTCTAAGTATACACTCTCCAGTTTTAATAAATCAATCCCTAAGTGTAAGGCACATGAGTTGCAACCTGTGTGTGCGTGTGTGTGTGTCTGTATAGGAATCATTGCATTATATGCCAACATGATGGTAAATTTCCGGTAATCCTGATCTATTTCTTGATTCCTTCATTTCCCCTGTGCCCATGATACTCTTCAATGCTAAGTGGGTGCTTCAAGAAAAGCACCCATAATAGACCAGAGGTCTTTAACTTTCTTCAGCTTGAGAGATGAACACAAGTATATTGTCTTCAGCAAAATAATATTAGGTTGACTGTATTAGAACTGAATTTATATACTGGATATATGATTTGTGTCATACACTAGATAGATAGATAGATAGATAGATAGATAGATAGATAGATAGATAGATAGATAGATAGATAGATAGATAAATAGATACATACATACATATGAAAATACAAATATAAAATTGCACTTACCGGTACTTTGTGCATTCAGGGAGGTTACACAAATAAAAAGTAGAATTGTCAGGGACCTCATCACTGGTGCACAGGACCGCATCTTCTTTGTGATATAGCAATGTTCCTAGCTAATCACAAACATAAAATTTTCTTCCTGTTACCAGTTAATATAAACTTTCTGGCACATATAAAAATATTTTCCGTCCTATATTAAGGTCAAGGCTCTGCCCTCTGGGAACTCTAGAGTAATTAAAAACTTGTAAAAATACATTCTGGGCATGTTTGTAGTAGTTTTCCTGCCTTCCTTTGTGAGTGTCTAGTAATTATTCTTTTACTACAAGCCTCACTGAAGATGATCTATCACCAAAGCATCACTGGATTCTTTCAATACTAACTTTTCAAAATCACTTATCTGCACTATACAGCTGCATTACTTATGTACCATGGGTGGTAGTACACCCTAGTTGTGGTAGTACACAACAGGGTTTAGGATTAATCTTTATAGTGGCAGGACATACCAGGGTTTAGTATTTATCCTTACTGTACTAGTAAACAATATGGTTTTAGATTTATCCTTACATTTGTAGTACCCAGTAGGGAGAGTTTATAATTTACCTTTACTGGGGATTAGTGATGGTCCCAATGTTCAAGTCAAACATAAGTTCGACCCAAACATCGGGTGCTCGCCCGTTGAACATTATGGGGCGTTCCGCAGCAAATTTGAGCACAGCGGAACACCCCATAATGCACTGCGAGATACAGTATATACAGTGTAGTCAATGTAGTGTAGACTATATATACAGTACAGGCAGTGCATTAATATATATATATATATATATATATATATATATATATATATATATATATATATATATATATACACCGTGTAGTATACAGTGAAGGAAGATGATGCACAAGAAAACCCGCCAACAGTTTGCTGAAGACAAGCCGACTAAGGACATGGATTACGGGAACCATGTCCTGTGGTCTGATGAGATCAAGATAAACTTATTTGGTTCAGATGGTGTCAAATGTGTGTGGTGGTGTCACGTCACATTCGGCTACACATAACATTTTGCTACCCACTGGAGTGCACATGGCGATGCCGTCATATGCGTTCCAACACTGTTGTTAAACCACTTTGTCACAGGGCCCCTCGTATACGTGTTTCGCTCGCCACGCTTCGGGCACGGCCTCACTTCACTCGGCATAATTATAATCTAACTCTATGTCCACTTGGATGGTGGGGCTCTAACCTGGACTCAGGGGTGTGGCCACAAGATTCTGCGCAAGAGCAGAATCCAATCTAATAAAGTGTTGGAATGCATATGGCGGCGTTACGCATGCGCAGTCCAGCGGGTACAGCGGGTAGCCAAATGTGATGGGTCGTCATATGTGACGAAACAGTGGCAACCAGGTAAGGAGTACAAAGACAAGTGTGTCTTGCCTACAGTCAAGCATAGTGGTGGGAGTGTCATGGTCTGGGTCTGCATGAGTGCTGCTGGCACTGGGGAGCTACAGTTCATTGAAGGAACCATAAATGCCACTATGTACTGTGACATACTGAAGTAGAGTATGATCTCCTCCCTTCGGAGACTGGGCCGCAGGGCAGTATTCCAACATGATAACGATCATAAACACACCTTCAAGCTGACCACTCCCTTGCTAAAGAAGCTGGGGATAAAGGTGATGGACTGGCCAAGCATGTCTCCAGACCTATTGAGCATCTGTGGGCCATCCTCAAACAGAAGGTGGAGGAACATAAGGTCTCTAACATCCACCAGCTCCGTGATATCATCATGGAGAAGTGGAAGAGGACTCTAGTGGCAACCTGTGAAGCTCTGGTAAACTCCATGCCCAAGAGGGTTAAGGCAGTGCTGGAAAATAATGGTGGCCACACAAAATAATGCCACTTTGTTGCCAGCGGTTTAGACATTAATGGCTGTGTTGAGTTATCTTGAGTGGACAGCAAATTTACACTGTTATACAAGCTGCACGTGCACTACTTTACATTGTAGCAAAGTTTCATTTCTTCAGTGTTGTCACATGGAAAGATATAATAAAATATTTGCAAAAATGTGAGGGGTGCAGGGGCGGACTGACCATTGGGCCACTCAGGCACTGCCCGAGGGCCCCGTGCCACTAGGGGGCCCCATCAGGGTTGCCAGCCTCAGTAAAACCACTGAAAGTATGAAAAAATCTGTGTTTTTTTTTACATCTGTCTCTCCAGTACCTTCTCAGTGAGTAGAAACATGTCTGTTTATACTGTGTGATTGTATAGTGTGTGTGTGTGTGTGTGCGCGCGCGTGTGCACGTGGCCTGTGTGGCCCCATAATGTCTGATTGCCTGGGGGCCCCATGAGTTGTCAGTCCACCCCTGGAGGGGTGTACTCACTTTTGTGAGATACTGTATGTTTAGCTACTCTATCTTTAACCTTTTGAGTGGTTTCATCAACATACAATAAGCCACATGAATATTTTATTATGTATACAACATAAAATGAACATAAAATGATTGGAAAGTGTAATGATTCTTAATATCAATGTTGTACCCTCTATGTGGATGGGAAAAAGATTTCCCTTTGATCATACTGTTGCATTGAATGCAGCATAAACAGAACCATACTGATCAGATTTAACCAATCTGTCATATATCGTTTGACCTCGACGGTATAAAAGCAATGGAGGACTCTGGAATTCCTGCACTGATTGATAACCGTCATGCAGGATAGATAAATTATTGACACGGATACACTGAATGGAATTCGATTTTGAATTTTTCTAAATACATTTTAAGCGTAGAAATCCCATCTGATCGTTTTTTCTATATATGAACCGTGGAAGGGTCTGATTGCTTGCACTGCTAAATCTGGATCATGTGCACTCCACCCACAACATTTCATTCATATATATATATATATATATATATATATATATATATATATATATATATATATATATATATATAGTGCAGTCAGTATAGAATATATATATATATATATATATATATATATATATTTACAGTGCAGGCAGTGTAGCGTATATATATATATATATATATATATATATATATATATATATATATGCAGTCAGTGTACAGTATATAATACAGTGTATTGAAGGGGTTAAGGGGAACAATATGACAAAATTAAGAAAAAAAAACAGCATGGGTTCTCCCCAGTCCATACCAGGCTCTTTGGGTCTGATATGGATTTTAAGGGGAACTCTACACCAACATTTGAAAAAAAATTGGTGTGGGGTCCCTCCCAAAATCCTTGCCAGACCCTTATCCACACAAGCAACCTTGCAGACCAGGATAAGGGGGGGGGGCGAGTGAGCGCCCCCCCCCCCCGCCTGAACCATACCAGACCACTTGCCCTCAACATGGGGAGGGTGCTTTGGGGTCCCCCCAAAGCATCTTGTCCCCATGTTGATGAGGACAAGGGCCTAGTCCCCACAACCCTGGCCCAGTGGTTATCGGAATAAGGGGGCCCCCAGATCTGGCCCCCCCTCTGTGAATGGTTAGGGGTACACTGTAAGGGGGTGCTCACTCATTCACCCCCTTTCCTGGCCTACCAGGCTGCTTGCTCGGATAAGGGCCTGGTATGGATTTTGGGGGGACCCCATGCTGTTTTTTTAAAGGTTTTGGCGTGGAGTTAAAAACAGCCAAGGAAAAATCCAAGGAAAATACCAAGCTCTACGTACTGACCAGGTGCGACCAACCAAATTAATCTGTCTAACAGTAGGGGTTTAGTCTGCACACATTTTCAAATACATGCGTAAGCCACAGGCCCCGGCAAGGCACTCTGTTACCTGTAGTTCCCACCTCTAACTTATATGAGGCTCCAAAGTGGAAGTACGTACATTCTGATGGGATAGATGAAAGTCAGATGGGCTTCATCAGAATGCATGTTTTTCCACTGTGGTGCCTCTTATAAATTAGAGGTAGGAACTACAGGTAACAGGGTGCATTGCCTTACAAATGTGTGCAGACTAAATCCCTGTTTTTAACGCATACTGTTAAATTAGGTTAATTTGGTTGGTCGCAGCTGGTCTGTAAGTAGAGTTTGGTATGAGCTTGGTATGAGCTTGGTATTTTCCTTGGATTTTTCCTTGGCTGTTTTTTGTCATTTGTTGCCCTCCAATGCTGCTTGCTGTATAGGCCAGCTATAGATGGGGCAGCGGCTCACTTTTTGTCCACTTTAAGCTTGGTCTTTCTTCCTAAACATTCCAATTGGTCATTGAAGCCACCTATAACTAGTATGAGCAGTAGGGGGCTTTGGAAGCACTACAGGATGGGGATAAACTAGACCTTTACAAAAGAAGCCAAAAACCGCATATAACATGCAATGTCAAAAAAGACTTACATGTGTCCATCAAATTTAACCAGGACTGAGTTGACTATTCAGCATGGTAGGCCTTTACCTATTGGTGGCCAAGCAAAGCAGTGGCTCTTCCCTGTATAGTTATTGCCATGCTTTTCTCTACATCAGCAGAACTGCGGTTGTTTCATATCAGCTTTTTTACACTTTGGGACAATAGTCTAAGCTAGGTTGAGGGCACTTAACCTCCCTGGCGGTACGATTATTTCGGGTTTTAGGTGCTAAAAGCAGTACCATTATTTTGCATGAAAATTTGGCATTTTATATTGTAGTCCTGTAATTCTTAGGAATAACTCTCTTAAATCTGTCCAAAACAGAGTCTAGCAGACATCCCGGGTATGATAAAGTTTGAAAAATTAAATCATAAATTATAATATAATCAATAACTATAAATAATTGTACCAAATAATAATATAACAATAATAAAAATTATTCAATAATGTAATCAAATCAAAAACACTGAAATTTGCTCAGTTGCAGAATTGTCACTGTCATTACTTTTCAGTATTTGATGACGGATCTCTCCACAAATCACTATCGCTCAATTCTGCGAGTGATTCTAATTTAATATTGCTGTTTTCTAGCTGGTCTAAAACCATTTTTGATGTAAAATGACAGTTTGGTTGCTATGGACAATCTCCAGTTTCCAGGCATAAAGAACAGTTTTTATTATATAAAACTGCATGCAGAGCACTGGGCAGACCACCAGGGACAAAGGGGATGTGAAATATTTACATACAGCAATGTAATCTGTAAGATTACATTATACTGTATGTATACTGTGTGTTTCACTTTTTGAATTTGGCGCTGATCTCCGTCCCCGTGCGTCGCAACGCTCGCAGGGCACGGAGATCGGCTCCGTGATAGATCGAGCGAGGCACGGCTCGCTCGTACAGCGGGGAGACAACGCTGGATCCGAGGGAGAAGGTAAGTAAACCTCCTCCTGGATCCAGCAATGCGGTCCCGAGTCTGGCTCGGGGTTACCGCTAATGGTACAAAAATTCCACCCCGAGCCAGACTCGGGAAGACCGTCAGGGGGGTTAAACCCCCATCCTGCCCAGACCAATTTGAATGACAATTACTCAGTGATGTAACACTGTATCCAAATTAATTTTTTGTCCTTTTTTTCATACAAATAGAGCTTTCATTTGGTGGTATTTGATCACCTCTGGGTTTTTAATTTTTTCCGCTATAAAAGAAAAAAGACCGATAAAATTTTGCTAATTGTTTTTTTTTTTCATGAATTTTGGCCACAATTTATACTGCTACATATCTTTGGTACAAATAACCTAAATTAGTGGATATTATTTGGTCTTTGTGAAAGTTAGAGAGTCTAAAAGTTGTGGTTCAAATCATAAAAAATGTATCACATCTGATGTACTGGTGGCCTATCTCATTTCTTGCAACCCAAACAAGCCAGGAAAGTACAAATACCCCCCCAAATGACCCCTTTTTGGAAAGTAGACGTTCCAAAGTATTTAGTAAGAGGCATAGTGAGGTTTTTGGTGTTGTCATTTTTTCCCACAATTCTTTGCAAAATTAAGATTTTTTAATTTTTTTTTCCCACAAAATTGTCATTGTAATAGGTTATTTCTCTCACACGGCATGTGTATACCACAAATGACACCCCAAAAATACATTCTGCTACTCCTCCTGAGTATTACGATACCACATATGTGGGACTTTTTCACAGCCTGGCCACATACAGAGGCCCAACATGCCGTGAGCGCCGTCACATGTTCTAGGAGCATAAATTACTAACTTGTTTTTTTTTTTTTTCAATTTAAAAGAGTTTATTAAGCCGATAAACAGATACAGTAGAAAACAAGGGTTACATCATATTACCGTATACAGCAAAATATCCAACAGGTAAACAGTAAGTCTGAGCTTGTCTTCAAAAGAAAAGAAGAAATAAATTTGTCACCTGAGCAGCAAATCCGTTACAAGAACGGTTTCAAGACGTAATCCAGGTGTATACACAAACACATTGAAATCATGCCAATTAAAACTAATTGTACATAAGAATCAGTAGCCAGGTATCTGTAGTTCTTGGCAATGAATTCCAAAGAAGGAGGTAGGTATAAGGAGATGAAGAAAAGAATAAAAGGAGAAAAGAAAAAGCAGGTATGAACAAAGGTGGAGAAGAGTAAGAGAGAGCAAGGCGACAAAGGAGAGCGATCCCCTCTCAACGGAGGGGGTCCGTCAGCTCCTCCCGACCGAGCCCGGAAGGGAGGGGGAACCGGAGAGCCACATTCCACCTAATGTAGGTGTATCACAATCACCCCTTAGTGAGTCTAGAAAAAGCATCCGAGTACCTGAAAAGTACCCACGGGGACCAGGTTGTGTGAAATCTGTCAGCCGTTTCATCGGCAATAGCGAGCGTCTCCTCCATTGTATAAATAAGGTTAACCAGACCCAACCATTCTTTCACTGTCGGTATTAGTTGGGATTTCCAATATTTAGGGATCAGTGATTTTGCTGCCATTAGAAGGTGTTTGGTCAGGGATCTTTTATATCGCCCCAGTGAGAGGTCAGAGATGTGAAGTAAGCAACAGGCCGGGGAGAGAGTCATCTTGGTTTCTGTCTAACTAGTCCCAACACTTGATCCCAATAGCTACTTATCTTGGGGCAGTTCCACCAGATATGTAGCATATCGCCCTTAGCCTCGCCGCATCTCCAACACAAGTCTGAGGACAGCGGGTACCATCTCTTCACTTTATCCGGAGTGGCATACCAATGTGAGAGGAGCTTATATGAATTCTCCTGCAATCTAGTGCTAATAGAGCACTTATGCGCTAGTATACAAGCATTTTGCCATTGCATGTCCGTAAACTGTGTTTGGAGAGCCGACTCCCACTGGACCCTGAATCTGGGTGCTTCCTGGTCCTCAAGGTCGTGTAAGAATGCGTATAAGATGGAGGTGGTTCTCGCCACTGGTTCGCCCTTGTGACATAAGGATTCGAAGGTGGTGAGATCCCCCAACATGGTCTGTTTCCTTGTGGGCGTCAGTATGTAGTGGCAAGCTTGTCTATAGCTCCAAAAGGATAGCGCTCGGAGTGAGATGTCGTCCCGTAAATCGGTGTACGAACGCGTCTGACCTGCCGATATAAAGTGGATGGCAAGAATGGGAGAAGATTCCGCAAATAAGAAAGAACCAGGCTCTAGGCCTGGGGGGAAGTCTGGGTTTTGGGTCAAAGGGGACATAGGGCCTGGTACTGTCGCTATCCGGTGTGAGGCAGCAAGTTTATGGAAAATTTTCAGAGTGGCCCTGATTAGGGGGTGTTGTGCAAAACCCACTGGACATTTGTTCCAAGGTATCCAAGGCGAGAATTTAAGAGGTGTTAGCGAGAAATGTCCTCTAGGGAGACCCAGTCCTTTCTGTTAGCGTGACAGTGCCAGTCGATAATGCGCGCGAGATGCGTTGCATAATAGTAGAATTTAAAATCGGGGAACCCCAGTCCTCCCTCTGTCTTAGGGCGCGTTAGAGTGCGTAAAGGAATATGGGGTTTCTTATCGGCCCATAGAAATTTCCGCAAAATAGATTGTAGGTGTTTAAAAAAATTAGCTGGGAGTTCAACAGGCAAAGTGTGAAGTAAATACAATACCCTGGGTAGTGTCACCATTTTAATGACGGCTGCCCTGCCAAACCAGGAAAAGTGTTTAAGGGACCACTTGGTTAAATCTATTTCTAACCGGCGCAACAAGGGTACAAAATTTTTGGCGTAAATGGCGGGGAGCTGTGGGGTGAGTTGAATCCCTAGGTAAGTCAATGAATCTGTAACCCATTTGAAGGAGATATTCTGTTGGGCCAAATGAAGTGTAGCTGGGGGCAACGAAAGGTTCATCGCCTTGGATTTAGTGTAATTCATTTTAAGATTTGATATGTAACCGAAGATAGAAAAGGCCTTAAGTAGATTGGGGATTGAGGTTTGGGGCTGTACCAGGAAAAACAATAAATCATCTGCATACGCAGCTACTTTGTAGGTCTTCGGGTCAACCTGGAAGCCTTCAATGGAGGGGGTGTTATTGATGGTGCGAATAAAGGTCTCTAGGGATAGAATAAATAGGAGGGGGGACAAAGGACACCCTTGTCTCGTGCCATTGTGAATAAGTACCCGTTCCGACAAGGTACCGTTAATTTTGAGTTGGGCGGTGGGGTTCCGATAAAGGGAGAAGATCCAGGAGAACATGTGAGGTCTCAGGCCAATGTGGCTACAGGTCACATCTAACTTGTTGACTACCTATTACACTTTTGAAGGCCCAGGGCAATAACACGTGGCACTGATGGCAGATGGCACTGATACATAGCCCTGATGGCATGTGATACTGATGTGACACTGATGACAGATGGCACTAATACGTGGCACTGATGACAGATGGCACTGATGACAGATGGCACTAATATGTGCCACTGATGACACGTGACACTGATAGGTGGCAGTGATGACACGTGACACTGGCAGGTGGCAGTGGGGACACATGGCACTGGGAACAGGTGGCAAGGGGCACTGGGGACAGGTGGCACTGATAGGTGGCACTGGTGACAGATGGTACTGGGGACAGATGACACTGATAGGTGGCACTGGGGACAGGTGGCATTGATAGGTGGCACTGGGGACAGGTGGCACGGGGCACTGGGGACAGGAGGGACTGATAGGTGGCACTGGGGACAGATGACACTGATAGGTGGCACTGGGGACAGGTGGCATTGATAGGTGGCACTGGGGACACATGGCACTGACAGGTGGCACAGGGGACAGATGGCACTGATAGGTGGCACTGGGGACAGGTGGGCATGTGTGTGTGTGTGTTTTACTGTGTGTGTGTTTTACTCTGTGTGTGTGTTTTACTGTGTGTGTGTTTTATTGTGTGTGTGTGTGTTTTAGTGTGTGTGCGTAGTGTGTGTGCATGCGTGCGTGCGTTCTTACTTCTCACTGACACTGCAGCTGCAGCCGTTCATCTCTCCCACCTCACACGCTGTCTGTGTGAGGAGGGAGAGCCAGCGACGAGAGATGATCTCATATGTTTACATATGAGATCACCTCCCATTGGACACACCGATCAAGTGCTAAATAGCCGCTGTGATTGGCCATTTAGCACGATCTGTGATTGGCTGTGTCCAAGGGACACGGCCAACACAGAACTTCCCCGATGCATGCCCGCGGCAGCGCAGAGGGGAAGTAAACAGGATGACGTCCAGGGACACCCTCCCAGCATTTAGCTTCCGCGCTGTAGCCATCTTTTGGCTACAGCGCGGCCGCGAAGTGGTTTTAAAACAAGAAAATGTTTTGCATTAAAGATGTGATCTTAAAAGAATGATATTGCTTTGGACACCAAACTGTGTGCCTACAAGCATCACTAAGAGGATCCTTTAGTACATTGCATAAAAAAAGCAAACCAAAACCTAGAGCTTTCCAATTTGGAAAAAAGAGAAAATATATATATATTTCCTGATCCCCCCCCCCTCTCAGGAACAGCCTAAATAATTCTCTGGATCCAGAATGCTTTAAGCTTTTATTAATTAGAGTTTAGATATTGTTAAGTTGCAAGAAATTCATACAGTTCATATTTATTATAATTTTAATATATTAATATTTTCATGTTATGCCAGCTGTGGAGTCCTATTTGTCTTAAGAACGGGAAAGTTTGACAATGAAATATATTTCTTTCAAGGCAGCTTAAAGCTGCTTTTGGCTTTTGTAGATCTCCCAATTTTGTGTTTCATTGACCACACAGCAACATGTTCTGCCAGCTCTTTAACCTGGTATTATTATTTATTATAATGCAGTTGGCAAAGGTATAATCCTGTTACTTGCATTTACTGTGTGTATTCTTGAAGAATGGATTGCTGTAGTCTTCTTATGCTAAAAACAACATATTTGTATTTGTGCATTGATTATAATCTTTGTGTTTTATTAGTATCTGTCTTCAGGTGTCTCCTCGTTACACGTGACAGCAATGGATCCTTAGAATTTGCCGATACTCCCAGAGAACTTAAGCATGTCCTCATTTATGGCAATTAATCATCAAATATTTATTGGTTTTGCTTCAAGCTCTCTCAAGGTTGTAAAATATAACCACAATTACTCTTAAATATAGTAATTTATTTTACTGCGATACACTTTGAATTTTTATGAGGCAATTATATTTGCATGATGCAATAAAATAGTGTGCTGAAACATGGAGGTGTATATCACAGAATCCATTCATCCAGGACACATGACATCAGAGTTCACTTGATTGGATAATAAAAACAGTTTACCTTCATTTTCCTAGAAGTCCTTTGAAAGTAGCACAACAACTTACAGGACCGCTTTTATTTATTTTTTAATCAATGTCAATTATGCTGTTTTTTGTTTAAAACAATAATAATATTTGCGTTTTCAATATCTTTCTTTCTATTTCAAATGTCCAGTATACTGTATGTATATACCATATGAGACCAGCTTAATTTAAGCACGTGTTAATGTGATAAAAAATTGCCATTCATAGCTTTTTTGTTATGTATGTATCAGTATCTGATATTATGGGTATTAATATTTGCTGGATATATACTGTACTGTCAAAAGTATTGGGACTCCTGCCTTTACACGCACATGAACTTTGATGGCATCCCAGTCTCCCAGCTTCAACTCTTCTGCGAAGGCTGTCCACAAGGTTTAGGAGTGTTTGACCATTCTTCCAGAAATGCATTTGTGAGGTCAGGTAACTGATATTGGAATGTGAAGGCCTGCCTCGCAGTCTCCTCTCTAATTTATCCAAAGGTGTTCTATCAGGTTGAGTTCAGGACTCTGTACAGGCCAGTCAAGTTCCTCCACCGCAAACTCACTCATCCATGTCTTTATGGACCTTGCTTTGTGCACTGGTGCAAAGTCATTATGGAACAGGAAGGGGCCATCCCCAAACTGTTCCCATAAAGTTGGGAGCATAAAATTGTCCAAAATGTCTCGGTATGCTGTCGCCTTAAGAATTTCCTTCACTGGAACTAAGGGGCCAAGCCCAACCTCTGAAAAACAACACCACACCAAACCAAATGATTTGGACCAGTGCACAAAGCAAGGTCCATAAAGACATGGATGAGCAAGTTTGGGGTGGAAGAACTTGACAGGCCTGAACAGAGTCCTGACCTCAATCCAATAGAACACTTTTGGGATGAATAAGAGCGGAGACTGTGAGCCAGGCCTTCTCCAACATCAGGGCCTCACAGCACAAATGTACTTCTGGAAGAATGGTCAAACATTCCTATAGAAACACGCCTAAACCTTGTGGGCAGCCTTCCCAGAAGAGTTGAAGCTATTATAGCTGAAAAGGGTAGGGTGGGCCAACTCAATATTGAGCCCCACAGACTAAGATTGGGATGCCATTAAATTTCATGTGTGTTTAAAGGCAGGTGTCCCAATAGTTTTGACAATATAGTGTATATGCACACTGTTTCCTTCTTGCTTGTAGATACAGTGATTAAATCATTACTTTCTGGGTATAAGTCTATTAGGCTGTTCATGCTTTTAGCTCAGCAGTTTGTTCAATGAGGCTGTCCATAGATGAGCATATGTCTTCCAGACACTGTCTGAGACGCTGAGACAGCTGGTGGATTCAGACTTGGAAGTCGGGATGACTGGACTTCTCCTTTACGGCTCTCATTCACTTACATTGTTTTTTACAAGTAGCGCAACTTGAGGCGACTGGGGGCGATCTGAAGTCGGATCCTGAGTTGCCCCTGTGTGAACCGGCTCTAATGCTCACATTTACCTCCATATTTCCCTACAACCCCAACATTAGACCTACCTACTTAAGTTAACACAAAACACCTAAATGGCCCATGAATGCTGAAGCTTAACACGTAACCTAAATAACAATAAAATCTTGACCTACACTTACAATTAAAAAAACACTATTGGAGAAAAACATTGTATTCTGATAGCTGTTTGCAATGAACACATACAGTGATAGTACTCCATTAATGAATTCCTTTATTTTATAACTTTTTTTCTTAGGCTCCCTTTCACACTAGAGGTTTGATTGGTTAGTTGTTCAGATGGACCCAATCAAACACATGCCTGTTTATACCTGTCTACATCCAATCAGATCCACTAAAAAAAGATGGATTGTGCGTTTACATCCAACCAACCATAGAGGAGGGTGAGCTGTGTCTGCTCTGCATAAGCGGCCTTTAAGAGAAAGGTGAGAAAGGGGCCTTAAAGTAACAGTTATAGGGGGTTGGGAAAAACTATAACACTCCCAAGGAAGCTTGAAGAATTTCAGCAACTGTTTTTACTTTTTTTTAATTTAAACCTTCTGATCACAAGGTAACTGTTTTAGGCACAAGTTGTTCTGCCCATATAGATAATAGTTAGAAACTGGTTACATTTATATTATATTTCTTTTTACTTTATTTTCTTTTGATTATTGCATACTATACCATGCATGTATTCAACCCTTCCTTTTCAATAAACATATATTGTGAAAAAATAAAAATAAAGGAACTTTGATGGAAAGCTATAAATAGCAGTTTTGCCTGTTGGAAAATTTTGGAATTTCATGGTATTTGGTATTTAATGCAGACATACAATAAATTGATACTGCAATCAAATTACTGAATTTATTCAGGCAGAAGTTCATCAAACTGTGCAAGGAACTGTGCAACACAGAGATATACCCGTCAAAAATAGTATTTACATTTTTCCTGGGAATTTTCTCTATCTCAGCAAAAAGTAGGTGGACATGGTGTCATATACAGGGGATATCATTTTCCTATTCCTGATACAATACAACTAAAATTATCATTATTATTTATTTTTCTTTTTAACTATAATTATAAATAATAGTCATGAGTGCATTTATGAATATTATTAAAAATGTTAAAGGTACCCAGCATATAAAATGGTAATTTCCTGATTTTGCTGTTCCTTTGGTGTTTGGATTACAGATGGACAGCTTTGTTGATTCTGTATAGAGTTTCCTTTTGCTTTTTAAGAAATGACATGCCAGAGAAATCTACAAAACATTGTCACTTTCTAAGTAGTGCCTCAATTATCATAGTGACTTTCTGTTGTTTAAAGTAATATATTGTTGTTTTGTATATATTTCCATTCATAGTAAAGGTTAAAAAATATATAAATATGAAATACTGCATGATAATGTAGCGGCCATAACCCTTTGTAGGGCGACCTTAACTTTATGGGCTTACCAGTTACCTCCGCTTGGCTTGTCCTTCACGTCTAGGGGTTCCCAGGGTTTATACCCAACAACTTTGGACGCTGACACCAATAAAGTCCTTTTGAAAGGTTTTATTTTGCAGGGGTAACATCCAACAACACAGTCTCATATGGGAACAGAGGGCAAGGGTGAAGAACTCAGGCACCTTGAACTGCAGACATAACAAAGTCTCTATTACCACCCAGAGATTAGCCACTCGCAGCTGGGCACTTCAAGGCTGAACAGATCTCTAGCCAGAGATCAGGGCAGTCAGCACGTGATTCAGAACTTGTAAAATCTCTGACCTTGAACAAGCTGTGAAAGTGAACAGGAACCTTTATCCTCAGTACCTGGAACGTTCTCTGTCTCCTTGATAGTACTGGAAAAAGCGAGGATTCGTCAATGTCCTTCCCAACTAAGTAACCAGGCATTTCTCATGATGCCACTTGTCGGCCCTCCTCCGAAGAGTCCTCCCCAGTCACTTTCACAAGCTGCGGTGCCCCTCTAAGCTGAGAGCACACCCGGACACCTTGAATCCTCCCTCAGTTACTGCGCCTTGGACCAGCCGGGTCCGAGACTCAAGAACAGACGGATCCCTACCCCAGACCAGGCGGGTCTATTGGGGCTATCCAACAGAAGCACGTTGCTGGGTGTCGAACACCCCGTGACCGGGACCCCTCGCGGGGCTACCCCAGTCCAGGAAACAAGAACAGACCGCTAGGGCCTCAAGAACTCCTACTGAACACGTGACTTCAACATCTTAAGTATCCTTTCCCAGACTCCTCAGCGGGGGACCCAGCACACCCACTGATTGGTTCCAAGGAAGCTGATACCCAAAACGTCCAACCAGGCCTGGTTCTGGCTTGTCATGTGCACCTCATTGTACACATGACTAAGCAGAACTTCTAACATAGCCCAGCCAAACTGATGTCAAAGTTAACCTACATAATTAACCCTCAGAACCCCTACTGTTTTGAGGCAAAAACTAAATTTTCACGTGATTGACACTTTGTCCAAAATGTCATCCGCTACAATAACATTCGGTAAGGTTTTTTGTTTTTTTCTACAAGCAGGTGGAGTGTTTCACTCTTTTTAAACTTTTCTCTCCTAGTGCCTCCTACGTGACAACAGCTTGACTCAAACTGAAGTTTACAAATACAAGTGATTGTGAATGGCAGTTTTCTGATAGTTTAAATCAGACAAAAAGAAGGCATCTACTTCTATAAGTTCTCTTTAGCTAACCCTTCATGAATTTGGAATCCTTTATCAGGGAATTCCTGTTATCCAGCTGGTTCAGAAACACACTCACATGCATATTTTTACTCACAGGTCCTCAGATTGAGTTGTGACTAGGTGCATACCTGCATGCAGAAGAGCGCATGTTCGTTCACGTGCAGTATGTGCAGGAATGTATGTGTATGCCCACAGTCAGTATTGGCTCCAGTAGGGACCTATTTAAGGATGCTCTAACTCAGTATCAGCGATGACTGGTATTCCGCTTATTCTTCTTGTTCTGAGCTCTATCCTGCTTATGATTTCTGTTACTAAGCTGGCTCTCGACTCATCTGATTTTAGGTCCTGCTCTATACTACTGCCTGATCTTGATTCAGCTTGGGATTTTGTATTGCATTTTCCACTTGTTGCTGACCCCGGCTTTCTGTCTCTGCTACTGTCTCTGATTATGTTCCACCCACCTATTGCCAGCTCTGGACTCCTGTGCAGCCAGCTAGAGCCGTCTATGCGTATCCCTGCCACCTGCCATTGGAATCCCTGGTGGACTTGTCCATCCTGAACCTGTGGCCCAACCAGAGTTCCTCTTTAACTTCTGCTGGTTCCCCTCATGGTTCTGCTGATCTCCAGTTCAAGCTTCTGCAATTAACATGTTTTGGCACTTCTAGTCCCTTGGCACTCTCTGTCCCATATCCTGTGGTGTTTGAGTAAGAAATACAAGAGTGGTCACCCTAGTCATTTCCGTCTCCTATCAGGTTTGTGGCGTCTTTGTAATAAATGTTTATTTGTAAAATAAAGACTGCATACATATATTTAAAAAAACACAAAACAGCAGTGAAAAACGTATAAACTATATAAAAGAACAATTACATATAATTTACCCAAGACCAGTATTTACCATGAAGCCTTTTTAAGTAAGTGGATTTATCAGAATAGCTTGTTAAAAAAATGTAAATACGGTAAGTAGAAGAATATCAACGAATTATATTTATTTTTTATTTTCACCTTACATTTAATGAGGCACAGCAGGTTTGAGGGAAACTATTACCATTTTATAGCCTCATGTCTAAAATCAAATAGTATAAGCGTAACACATAGCTACCAATTAGAAATCCACATACGTCTTCTAATCTGGCACATGGCAGTTGAAATCTGATTTGCTGCCTTGGACAACACCTCCATTTTACTCCTTTTTTTTTTAAATAGACATAACTTTCAAAATATATATTTTAATGTATTCTATTAATCAATTTGCCAAGTGCAAAGTGAGTGAACAGAAGAAAAATCTAAATCAAATCAATATTTGGTGTCACTACCCTTTGGATTCAAACCATCATCAACTCTTCTACGTACACTTGCACACAGTTTTTGAAGGAACTCAGAAGATAGGTTGTTCCAAACATCTTGGAGAACTAACCATTGACCTTCTGTGTATGTAGGTTGCCTTAAAGTGGTAGTCTGCCGTTTTTATTTTAAAAGCCAGCAGCTACAAATACTGCAGCTGCTGACTTTTAAAATAATGACACTTACCCGCCCAGCGCGCCCGCGATGTCGGCACCCGAAGCCGATCTCTCGATCGTCTCTTGGGTGCTGCCGCCGCCATCTTGGGTATGGGAATGAGGAAGTGGAGCCTTGCGGCTTCATTTCCTGGTTCCCTACTGCGCATGCGCGAGTTGCGCTGCGCAGTAAGGATGGTCCCCGCTGTCTCTGGGATCCGTGTGTTTCCCAGCAGACAGCGGGGGACCTTCGGAAAGGGGCGTAGATTCTGCGGAAAGGGGCGTAGCTTCTGCAAATATCTATGCCGGAAGTGGGTGCAGATACCTGTACTGTACAGGTACCTGCACCCCCCTCCCCCCTGAAAGATACCAATTGTGGCGCCGGAGGGGGGGAGGGTTCCAATGAGCGGAAGCTCCACTTTAGGGTGGAGCTCCGCTTTAAATCTTTTGGTCTCTTCATGTAATCCCAGACAGACTTGTTGATGTAGAAATTAGGACTCTGTGGGGGGCCAAACCATCACTTCCAGGACTTCTTGTTCTTCTTTATGCTGAAGATAGTTCCTAATGGCATTGGCTGTATTTTTGGGGTTGTTGTCCTGCTGCAGGATAAATTTGAGGGCCATCACATGCCTCCCTCATAGTATGGCATGATGGATTAAATATCTGCCAAGTTCCTTCAAAAAATGTGTGCAAGTGTACCTGGAAGAATTGATGATGTTTTAACGCAGAGTAGTCACACCAGATATTAATCTGACTTGTATTTTTCTTCTTTTCATTTACTTTTTATTTGTTAATTGCTAAAAATAAACTATTAGCACTTCTGTTTCTGAAAGCATTCTTAATTTACAGCATTTTTATACACCTGCCTAAAACTTTTGCACAGTAATATGTATTACAGAGCATCTCTATAACAATAACATAAACATATGAGACTGTTTTTTAAACATCCAATGTCGCCAAGTATAACATAAGTCAGAAATATTGAATTTTTCCTTTTTTTGTTCTTTGAAATGGACACTCACTAAGGCAAACGACCATGGGTGGAAGGAAAGAAAGATACAGTGTGTAATAAAGTCAACTTATCTGCATAATTTGGTTTGTGAGTTCCTAAGTCCCCACAGGGGGTATGAGACAAGGCAGCAGGTAGCATATAAATTATTGTTTCCTGTTCTAGGATAGAGCCAGACACCTCAGCACTGACAAATTGGAGCTGAGATCTCTGGCTGAATTCAACATATCAGACAACAAAAAAGTGTCTGACTGTTCATAGCTTACTTCATTGATGGACAGAGGAGCTCATGGCTGCAGGTCTCACTAGAATGGGGCTAGAAGATGCATGGAACTGCTGAGACAGATACAGTTTCCATATGGGATGTGCTTTGCTGGGACTTCTAGTTAAACATTGTCTGTGTGGCTTTCTGGACACTGGAACTCTACTCTCCCTCCTGCTTTTCCTGCAACTGCTACCAGTGTGGTCCTTAAGTTGCGGTCGGGACACACAGCCCTCTGAGGACCCGGAATTGGTTTGTGAAGGACTTCTGGCCTCTGGACCTTCTTTACCCTGCTACACTGCCTGGACTTGCTGGTGAATCCTTGAACCTTTGCTGTGCCTACTGCTGCCTGTCCTTCATCATGCTTGGGTTATTGCCCTATGACCCTGGATTAGGTCCTTGCTGTACCAGGTTATTGTCTGCCCCTGTTGTGCCTGCATTGTGGCCCTGGACTCAACCCCTGCTGTACCAGATTGTGGCCGTGTACTCATTGTGCCTGAATTGTTGTCCTATGACCCTTGACTTTACCCCTGCTGCACCAGAATGTGGCCTGGTGCTCACTGTGCCTGGATTGTTGCCCTGTGACCTTTGACTAAGTCCCTGATGTACCAGATTGCTGCTTTGTGCTTCTGAACTTATCCCCTGATTTGCTCTATTGCCACCCTGATATATTTTTCCTGTCCCTCAGTGTGTTTGGATTATTGCCCTTATATGACTCCCTGCTTTTTTTAGCTTCCCCTTCCAAATAAAGAACCCATTTGAACAGCTGTCCTAAAACCACCATGGGTGTTCTGTTCAGCCCACTCCTCCGTCACACCAAGCTTTTACTTTGTATTAGGTGGCTTTTTTTTTTTTTTTTTATGTAAAATGTAAATTCATATATAATGCCTTCCAAAAGCTCTGGACTCCCAAAGCCAGGGCAAGCAATTGACATTTATACAGCACACTGATAATCAAAACTTAAAAAAACAAAACAAAAAAAAACAAGTATGGCTGTGGTACAACCATATTACTTCTTTTTAAAAGGACCTCTTGGGGACTGTGATGTTACTATGAACTTTATTGCTATTAAACAATTAGCACATCGTCGGGTAATTTAATGGGTCATAGTATGTGAAGCTAAAAGCTAATGTGTTGGCTGGTCATAAAATACAGTATCAGGTACCGGTACATGGTGTGTTTTATAATTCTTCATATCAATTTCTTGAGGGATGGGGATCGGTTTATTTGGTGTCTTCGGTGTAAAACATGGAAGGTTTTTGCTAAGAGAAGAGAAAAAAATAATAGAAAATTAACATATATATATATATATATATATATATATATATATACTGTATATATTTGAAATAACATATAAAAAACATATATAAAACATTGTCTTTAACACAATTTTACTTTACTTTTACTTTACCTATTTGATCTGAGCATGCGTGGCACTTTGTCCATCAGAGTAGGCTACACATGATCGGAGTATGTCCGATAGGAGCATTTTGTTGGAAAATTTTACCGGCAAGTTGGAAAACTTGGTCCGTCGGATATTCCGACGGAAACAGTCCGATGCAGACCACACACAGTCTGGGTTTTCCGACAAAACGGTCCGATAGGACACATTCCGTTGGAATCTCCGACCGTGTGTACAAGGGCTAAAAGAAACACTGTATGGAAAGGAAATCTTCATATTTCCCTGCCTCGCTTCTTATTTTGCCATCTTTGCATTTGTGAGTCTATTGACTTAAAATGATATTAAAGTATTTAAGTTATTAATATAATTATGTTTTGTTTTTTTGCTTAATGAGCTGCTGATATCAGAACTTGATATTTTTTATCATTTTTTTCCCCTTTGAGTTTTCTCCTACTTGCCGAGACCTATGGCACTCCCACTGGAGTCTCCACTATATGCATTCTCCTGTTTAGAGCTGCATCCTTATGTGCAACCATTCCCAGCATCTCACACACAGGAAGACAGAGAACCACACAGAGCCAAAGCCATGCCTCTCCTCCTCTACCACAGCAGGGATTGACAGCAGCCTCCAATCAGCGTGGCTCTGTGTCCCTCTTGGGGATGGCTGTATGTAAGGCTGTAATTCTAAATGGGAGCTTGCCCATAGTGGATGCTTCGGCTCAGAGGAGAAAAAATATAAAAACAACACCAGGAACATTTAAAGGGGTAAACCCTCATGTTTTTTCACCTTAATGCATCCTATGCATTAAGGTGAAATGGTATGGTAACCCCCCTGGGAGAGCGCTTCTCCTAGGGGGGTTATCTGAAAGAGAAGGAGCTGCAAGAGCCGCTGAGGGACCCCAGAAGTCGGTGTTAGGGGTCACTTTGTGCAAAAAGAATTGCACAGTGCAAGTAAGTATGACATGTTTGTTATTTAAAAAAAAAAACGCAAACCTTTACTTCACTTTAAGGTCTACTATTAGAGCTCATTTAGCAAAAATAAATGTTTGAATTTAATATAATTTTAATGTTTTTCAGCATCCAAAACTCTTTCAGTGTGTCAGATGCCTATTCTCCTGCTGCGCTCTGTGCGTCTGATAGTAAATTAAGATTAGTTACTGATTTTCAAATAACCTTTTCATCACCTACAATAGATATATTGTTTTTGGAGAAAAACCTGGATTTTTAGTGGTAGTGATCTCCAAAATATATAAGACCCCTTTCACAAGGTCGATCATCCGATCAGGTCTGCCTGTCAGTTTTTCAGGTGGACCTGATCGGAAGGTCTGTGCATAGACTTGTGTCCATTTACACCTGCCAACCTCCAGCTCCACTAAAAAAATTTAAGAGAATCCATCCTCTTCCATTTAGGTGGATTGGATCAGAGGATAGTTGGGTGTAAATAGATTCAGATTTATTTCTGGCCGCCCATAGAGCAGGGCAGGCTCTGTCCATGTCCATTCTGAAGAAACTGAGTAGATACAGATGTGTTATCTGACAACTTTCCTCCAATCAGCAGGGGATGGAATCCATCCCATGTGAAAGGGGCCTAATGATTGCATGTAAAAGGTAAAAAAAATGGTATTTACTAAAAAAGGCTAAATAGAAAATGGGAAGAAAGGAGTTAATGATTGAGATATATAAATATAAATAAAGATATTGAGATTAATATATGTATATTAATCTTTATAAGTTTGCTTTAGTTCAAGACAGAGCAATTTCATGATCTGTTGTAATGGATTGCAACATTAAGCCTAAGTTCACATTGATGCGATTTGACATGTCAAATTGCATGCCAAATCGACAGCTTTTTCCGGCAATGGCACCATCCAAATTGGTGCAACGCCCACTTTGCGACGCCGCACTGATTCCCAAAAGTAGTTTCTGTACTACTTTTGGTGACTTTGGGTGCAATTTCAATAGACACCTGTGTAGGAACCCACACAGATGTCTCTGAAATTGCCCCCGAAGTCTGAACTGACATGTGGGTATGAAACTGTGCGAGTTCAGCTGATTGTGCGAGTTCAGGCATCACCTGGGGATGATCCAGATGATGCCTTATTAAGGTGAAACGCATAGGTAGAGGTTTGCTGATGCCACTGCATAGCCAGATTTCTAATGTACATGCATTTTATGTCTTCTCACATGTGAGTACCCATTTTTGATTCTATAAATGTTTTTTATATAACGGTAATACACTATGGGGCTCCATTTCCTCCTTTTCTGGTATATGTAACCTTGGAGAGATTCACAGTGAAATCCAATTTAAACGTTTGATGTATATGGAAGTTTGGAGGTACTACATACCCAGGTGTGATTACACCATCAAGCCTTTGTGACTCAGTGGGCATATGCCTAGTTGGGTCCATTGCTTCCGGTAAGCCTCATTCCATAAGGTGGCAGATTTATTCAGACAAAGTATTCACAGCACTTTTTGTATTCTTTGCGGATTTATGGGACCTAATCTTTTTGTATAACACACAATATTGCTGTTGATACGGTGGATTTCTTCAGATTAATCACCTACCTTTTCAGCTCCTTCTTTGATTTTGTGTGGACACATGAGACTTTTTGTATAATATACATTATTGTAGATTGAGTTTTATTTTTTGATCACTACTTACCACATTCAAACATATACCCTATTATTGTATACAGTTATCACTGATTGTAGTACTTTACATATATTTCACAATTAAAGCCACACTTGATTATTATTTCCAATTGTTTTCATTATATATATTTTCCGTTGTGCTGGCAGCTTTTATTGCTTTTACTTTTTAAGACGTTTTTTTCCTTTTGTTTTTTTCTCCTGATAAATTCAACACTTACAGTGTAGAACAGATAGCGTTTATCTGCATATGGAATATCAAACGTGGAAGTCCTAGTCATACGACTGATGTGTGTGATCATGTCAGCACATCTAGCTCCTCCCTATGCATTTTGTCAATATGTGACAATATGTGACATCATCAGGGGCATAGAGGAGCATCATCCATCACATACTTAGGCTAGGTTCACACATGTGAATTCCCCATCCCTGTTCACTGTGAATTTCCAAAGCAGCTGTTTCCACATATGGTTCAGAGGCAAATTTTCAGAGGCGTTGACCACCGGTGTCTTTAACAATATCTGGTTGTTAAGGAGAGGGCTGGGAAACTGTCCGCCGCTTCGTGAACAACCGATAACTCATAACACTGGCCAGTGGTAGGGGGGGTGGGGTCCGCCACGTGTCTACTCTCCTTTCCCTCAACAACCCCTCTAATTCCTCCAGCAACTGCACAGACCGTTTGCAAAACCTGACAATTCGGGAAATGTATTCACCCCTCAGCCAGCCCTTGAACGCATCCCAGACCACCAGGGGCTCAGCAGAGTCCGCATTATCCAACCAGTATTGACATGGAGCATATCCTCCTGAACCCCAATGCCTGCTATCCAATACCCCGACAGCCTCCACAGTCCCCTCTGCAAAGGGAGCCCAAGGGAAACCCCAAGGAGAAGGGGAGCGTGATCAGACACCCCCCTGGGCAGAATCCGCACGTTCACCACTCGCTGCAGCATAGCCTGCGAAACATACCCCAGGTCTATACGGGAGAAGGTGCGAAACGTGGAAGAATGGCAAGTAAACTCTCTGCCCGAGGGGTGAAAGTGGCGTGAGACATCTACCAACCCAAAAGTATCGGCCCAACGTGTCAGACCCGGAGTCTCACGGGAGGGCCGGTGGAGCCTATCCAGCTCTGGGGATGGGGCCATGTTATAATCCCCTATCAACAGAACATTCTCTACGCCATACCTTATAACTAAGTTCATAATGACAAACAAAAGGTCAGTATCTGCAGGGGGAGGCAGGTAGATACCCACCAGGACATAGTCCACATTTGCGATAGTAGCATGCAAAACAACAAACCTACCCCCTGGATCCGTCTTCAACCATGGAGCTGGAACGCGAGGGATCTGTGAACAAGCACACTCACCCCCCTAGAATAACTCGAGTAGGTGGCATGATAGTGATGGCCAATCCACGCTCTTCTGAGGCCAAGCACTTGGGAGCCCACCAAATGCATCTCCTGAAGGATACAGACATGGGGAGAGTATCTTTGTAGAAAATTAAACACCAGCGAGCGCTTGACCGCAGAGTTCAGACCCCTCACGTTCCAGGAGAGAACAGAGAATTCAGCCATACCTGACAACAGATGGAAATATGTCCCCGGATTCAGTCTCACAGCCCCCTCCCCTAAAAAACAACCAACCCACCCCAGAGGGTGCCCCATCTCGTACATACCCATAGGCCACGGGGCCCCCCTGATTCAGAAGGCTAAACCTTGAGCCCATACTCCACCTCCCAAAATAGGATTGTACTTGTGTCAATAAACCGTGAAAACCCCCCCCCCCCCCCCAAAAACTAGAACTAAACAAAACCAAAACCATAACTAATCAGCAATTGCCGATCTCCCCCACCCCGCGGACCCCCAACAGTGGAGTCCTGCATAGATCCCCAAACCAAACAGCAAAAATAACCCCTAAGTCCTTGTGAGCAACTTACTCAGGTAGGCGTGCACCAGACCGTCAGGAGGACGCAGCCCCCCCTCACCTCATATACACAGAGGGGGAGACCACTATCCTAACCTGCCACAGGCGCATTTAGCCCCCCCTTAAGAGTTGCTAGAGCACAGCAGTCCTTGTAGCTTGGATGTACCCAACTACTGCACATGGCACAGTCCTGTTCAGAGATTTCACGGCCAATTATGCAGGGTGTACAGGGCTAGGCAGGCACAAGCCATCAGTTCACTGGTTCCCAGCCAGACAAAGGTGATAATGATGGTGGGGAGGATATGCCAGCAATACCCCATGACCGGGGCCCATCTATGGGAAAGGTACCGAAACAGTCACCAAAAGGAGAAAAAACAAAAAAGGGGAAAAATGAAAAACCAATCCAAAACCTCAAATAACCATGTCAGACAAAAGGCCAGGGCCCCTCACCCAGACCACCCCTTCTGAATAGTCACCAGGCTGGGAATAATACCAGAAGATCCCCCACCAGAGCAGTACTCAGCTACCCTGGCTCAAAAAGGAAAAAACAAAGGCAGATTATCCTTAGCAGACTCATCAGCCAGGAGTAGGTTAGCTAGATAGTCAGCCAGGTAGTGTCTCCAACCAAGAGGCAGCATCTCTGGGATTAGTAAAAAATCTGACAGTCTCACCATCAACCACACGCAGTTTCGCTGGAAAGAGGATACTGTACTTGATCCGTTTAGCCCTCATGGATGCCTTGACCGCGTCGAAGGACCGTCGCTGTTTCTGGGTCTCCATGGTGTAAATCAGGAAAGAACAGCAGCCTGGAATTCTGATACTTGACCTCCTTCAACATCCTCGCCGCTCTGAGCACCTCATCGTGGTCTCTAAAGTTCAGCAAGCGTAGGATCGAGGTGTGCGGGGGGCTCCCAGCCGGGCCCCTCTGCGGAGGGACCCGGTGAGCTCTTTCCACAGTGAAGTATGGGGACAGCTGCGCCCCCGGGAATAGGGAGCGAAGAAGGTCTTCCACAAACACAGTGGGGTTCTGGCCCTCCACCCCCTCCACCAGGCCAACGATCCCCAGGTTGTTCTGCCTGCTGCGGTTCTCGGCATCCTCCGCATGAAATTCCAAGGTCCTCACCTTGCTCTGCAAGGTCCGGATCGCCACCGAGTGTTCCGCCAGCACATCCTCCGCCTGGCCTACCGCTGCTCCGCCACTCCCAGCCTTGCACGGATCTTGTCCAGGTCCTGTCTAATCAGGCCGACCTCCGTCTGCACCGCCTCCATCTTCCCCGTCAGTGCCGTCTGGCATGCCGCTATAGCAGCCATCACCTCAGGAATGCCCGGGAGAGGGGATGCATCAGCCTCCGCCGGCGCGGTCTGCGTAGCCATGTTGGAATGGCCGCGTGGGCCTCCCACTCCATGAGTCTCCGGAGCGTCTAGTGCCGGTTCCCCAGGGGGAAACCGAATCCTCCTACCTCCTTTGTGTCCCACCGAGGAACGGGACGGCATAGGGAGGGCCAGACAGGCAGCCAGCAGCTAGTAGCATGGGTACAAGGATATATCTGGATCAGTCTCTAGCAGAGCTCCGGGAAGCACGTCTGCTCACGCCGACATCTTGGCCACGCCCCCATGGATTTTTAGGGGGAGTTCACACATTTGTGTTTGCTTTTTTTTTTTGCATGAGGTAACCCCTTAAAATCCATATCAGGCTGAAAGGGTCTAGTACATATTTTGGGGGGTCTCTATGGAATTTGTTTCATTCTTGGTGAAGAAAGCACTACAGCAAAAATTAAAATTACAAAAAAATAACATTTTACAGTTTAAATTTCAAGCAAATTGCATTCCTTGTAAAAAAACAAAAAAACAGCACAAACAGCCCTCCAAAGGTCCCCAAAATACATAGCAGGCCATTGGAGGGTATGTGTGCCAGCAGTTTTAAACAGTTTTTCCCTATGTTTTTGAACATCACAAAGGTGCAGCTCTCCCTAGCCTGGATTACTGCTACTGGTTGAATAGGCGTTTAAAAACATTTTTTTCAATGGTACATGTTCCCCAGGGCAGTGCCCACTTTATCCCCCACCCCCAGTGCTATTTTGACACCTCATTGCCTATTAGCCATCCCAACTTCTTTGACATTCATCAAACCCTGCTTGAAACAGTTCAGCTCATCACAAATTAAAATATAATGAGGTGCATCAAATTTGACTGAAAACCGGAAAAATGCTTTAAGTATGAAAACTTACCACTTACAGTGGTTGCTACAACCTAAATATGCACACTTGGAAATTAAACCAGCTAAATCAAATTGTATCCTGTTGCATTGTTTAAATAGTATGACTTCTGTAAATAAAGTATTTTTTTTTACCTTCCAATGATGAAAGTCCCAATCAGAGCAGCAAAGACAACAGCAAGCAGGATTGATAGTATGGAAGTAATAACAATCATACACCCACTACGTGCTCCTGGCCAAGTATCAATTCTTGCTGGATCCATTCCTGTTAACATAAATAATAAAGGATTTACTAAACAGCCCTGGTTGCAGTTCTACTTTCTTCAATAGGGTCAGCTATCCAATAATATTTGTCCCATTTGTCTTCTAAAATTAACAGATGGGTATTCACATCAGTATGCTTTACCTAAAAAGTTTTCAAGAGTTCTTACCGTAGCAAATACATATTGTAAATATAGATGACGGTGTCAACAATATGGGCCACATTTTCACTAACCCATAGAAAAGTTATCAGTTTCAGCAGGGCTTTTTTTCAGCGGGAACGCGGGGGAACGCAGTATCGGCACCTCCAGCACAGACTGTATGTAATGGTAAGGGGTGCTGGGGTGTGCTGCAGGGTGTATTGATGCTGGCTGATGAGAGATCTATTCTACCTGGAGGGAATCAGTTTTTTGCAGGGGGGTCTATTCTTACTGGTGGGGGACCTATTGTTGCTGGGGGTGGATCTTATATCTCTGAGGGATCAGTTATGGCTGGGAGAGATCTACTGTTGAGGGAGGGGACTATTGTTGCTGGCTGCTGGAGAGTCTATTGATGCTGGCTTTGAGGAGATCTGTTGTTGCTGCCCGGGGACTTTGTTTTGGGTGGCCCATTGTTTATGGGGGGATCTATTGTTGCTAGAGGAGACTTTATTGTTACTAGCTACAGGGGATCTATTTTATTGCTTTTCTTATTGTCATTAACAAATTCCATACAAATTACTTATCACCACAAAAATATACTTGGTTCTGTATTCTCTAAAAGGGCAGTAATGGCAGGTAGGTAGAGGGTGCTCGCAGTTGGGTAGAGGTGGACAAAAGGGGGGACTCAGAAAGGGGGAGTTTCTGCACCTATTCTCTGAGAAAAAAAGCCCTGAGTTTCAGTTATTTGTGTTTTGTCCATTGCTAATCAATTATTTGTCAAAATGATGTTGTTTGGTTGCTTCAGAACCACCTTTTTATATATTGCAGGCATGTGGCCACACACATGCTAAATGCTACCAGCAGCTGATGGCATTTTACATGTACGGCTGCCACCATCTTGGATGGGGAAGCTACGAATACCTGACAACACATCCCCACCACACCAGGAGCTTGGCAGTCATTTGTCTCCTAGGGTGGTGGACAGGGCAGTCTCCATGGGGCTCCATATTTAAATGACTAACTGACTGGAGCTATTGCTCACACATGGTAATTATTATAGATCAATGGGCTTTCTTTTTTTCTTTTATGTTTTTGGAAGGGATGGATTTATTAGTACTATAATTATTGTAGTGCCTTCTAATTTATTGTGTTTTTTGATTGTGTAGATTCAGCTTTTTCCTCATTTGTGATCTTAAAAGCTTTTGGATACATACAATACCACTGTAAGTGGGGTATGTTATTTTTGGATTTATATAGGAGTCTAGAATCTATATATGTTTTCATTTATTTTCAATTTTTGATTTTGCTCTTCTCCCAGCACCATAGTACGCCAACATGTTAGTAAAAAAAAATGAAAGAATTAAAAAACAGGATCATTAAGTTGGAAAAAGGATCACCCCCTCTTAAAAATTACTTGTAAACTCATTTAGGTGTAGCTAGTCACCTTCCCAATAGCACACAGAGCCATTTGACTATCAGCTGTGATCAGCTGTGGTTATTTAGCTTAGCCCAGCATGAAAAGAGCTTTCCTGGAGCATTTCAGTCCCTGGTAATGCAACTGAAGCAAACAATCAACTATGGATGGCAAGGCACTGTCAAAAAATCTCCGGGTTAAAGTTGTGGATAGGCACAAGTCAGGAGATGGATACAAAAATGTCAAAGGCTTTATCAATGCCTATTTGGAAAAAAGGGGTTTTTGGATGATGGACTTTATAGGCCCAACACTACTTACATCGTTTTGTAAAAAAGTATATAAATGTATTTATTTACCGAAACATATGAAACAGTTTTAAAAAACATTTACTATCCACAATTGTGCCTTGAAGCGTACAACAAGAATCCACTATACATTTTACAAGTTACAACTATAAGTCTCGTTCTTGGTTCAGTGGCCATGTATACAATTTAGATCTAGGTGGACTCTAAATTGATCGATTACCTTCTTAATTCTTTTACTTTTCTTTACTTTCCCCCTCTTCCCCTCTCGTTCCAGGAAAAAAATTACTAAGACATCACGATATATTCTATTTATGTTGTTTTTGTATAGGTTATATAAAGAATATATTGGTATTCTTACTTTATTATTATTATTATTATTATTATGTGTTGTACCGGTTTCATTTGCTGCTGAGCTTCCTAACTGCCTCTGGCCAGCATGGGTCCTGCTCGTGGGTTTGGGCAATATTATTGTGACTACACAGCCGCAAAGCGCTGTTTGACTAATTTTTGAGTGGCAGTCTTTGAAATTTCTAGCATCTGGAGGAGGGGGTATCTTTGCCCCCTCTGGCTGCTATGTACTCTGCGCCATGTAGTTGGTATCAGGCTGCCCTGCTGCCATCTAATGGCTATGGCGAGGCAGCTCTGGTGTCAAGTGTATTCTCAGTGGCTTACGAGTCGGGTCGTCGTGTGTCACTAGTGGCTGCGCCACTCTAATGTCATAACTGGGACAAGTGCACAAAAAGATGCCTGTTGCCTGCTTCTCATACAGCCATTTTTCACCACACTTTGTGGAGCCCTGTAGAGTGTAGCCCTGCAGGAGATGTTCAGCGCTGATGGTATGTGCTAGCTTGAGAAGGGATTATGTAGGGGGATTGTGTGTGTTTGCTGATTAGAAATATATTTCTAATCAAGTGCCTCAATGTTTGTTCTATACCTCTCCAAATAGATACTATATGGAAACAAAAAACAGATGAATAATAGAGATGTGTGAATAGTGGGGAATCCCCTACATTTCCAGATTCCAAATATCCTGAACGGTTTATTTTCCTTGCTGGCTATGCAATTAATCCTCAATCACCATAAGTTTCCTGTCTGATTGTTATTTCACAGGTAAGTTAGCATTTGCCCCCCCCCCCTCCCCTTTAAAGACTATTATAGTGCATACACTGCTATTTTTATTAAACACCTAATATTCATCCCTAAAAAAACTTCTTTACAGATACAGACTAGCTGGGAATTCATTTGATGAGATATCTCTGGCTGTGCTATGGACTTTGTCCCTTGTTTGCTTTTTGACTACAATAAAATAAGTTATCTCTCTCATGTATACATATATAAGTTGTCAAATTATACACATACCACCTGTTATAGATAACACTATTCTAATGTTACGCCTGTTCACATAGTCCCAAAGTCCTTCTGTGGCAATTGGGAAGCTGAGCAGCAAATCTATAGCATTAAAGTATAATTTTATGAACAATACTGTGTATTATAATTATATGTTAGAAACGTAATTGTGATTCTCTATTCATAGAATATGCCTTAAATCGGAGGTCCACCCTAAAGTGGACCTTCCGCTCATTGGAATCCTCCTCCCCTCCGGCGCCACAATTGGCACCTTTCAGGGGGGAGGGGGTGCAGGTACCTGTACAGTACAGGTATCTGCACCCACTTCCGGGATAGCTCTCTGCGGAAAGGGGCGTGAATCTACGCCCCTTTCCGAAAGTCCCCCACTGCCTGCTGGGAAACACACAGATCCCAGAGGCAGCGGGTCCATCCTTATTGCGCAGCGCGACTCGCGCATGCGCAGTAGGGAACCGGGAAATGAAGCCGAAAGGCTCCACTTCCTGATTCCCATACCCAAGATGGCGGCGGCAGCACCCGAGAGACGATCGAGAGATCGGCTTCGGGTGCCGACATCGCGGGCGCGCTGGACGGGTAAGTGTCCTTATTTTAAAAGTCAGCAGCTGCAGTATTTGTAGCTGCTGGCTTTTAAAAAAAAAACGGCAGAACTCCCGGCGGACTCCCGCTTTAAGCTCCTGAAAAAGAGTTTTTGAGCACACGTAACATATAGAGCTGAGCCGAACCACGACACACCGCCTCTCCTAAATTACGTTACTACATCAAATCCTTGGCGAGGGACCTTTGGGTTTCTCACTACTAAGTACTCTAGTTTCTATGATACATAGGTGGTGTGTTTTATGCTTCAAGGCACAATTGTGGATAGTCAATGTTTTCAAAAAAATGTTTCATATGTTTCTGTAAATAAATACATTTATATATGTTTTTACAAAACAATGTAGTTAGTGCTGTGCCTATAAAGTCCATCATCCAAAAACCTTTTTTTCCAAATGTAATATATAGGGTCGTGGCATATGTTTACTTATTTCTCGTAACCACAGTACCACTCTGTGATGCTACGAATCCAATGTATTTATCAATGCCTAGAAGCACAGTGAAGTGTATTATTAAGAAGTGGAAGGCATTTGGTACAACACAGACCCTCCCTGGATTGGGACATTGCTCCAAGCTAGATGAAAGAGCCAGGATAAAACTAGTCAGAGAGTCTACCAAGAGGCCTACAGCAACTCTGAAGTAGTTGCAGGAATTTATAACAAAGAGTGTTCACTGTGTGCGTGACAACAATATCACAAATTTTCTACAAATGTGGCTTGTATGGGAGGGTGACAAGAAAAAAGTAATTCATCAAGAAAGGCCACGTGCAGTCACAACAGTCACAAGCTTTGCTTAAAAAAATCATCTTGAGGATTCTGAGCTTTCAATTAAACAATGGCCTCTTATATCTGAACTAGTTGTATCTTTTATTGGTAATAATACACATTTCAAACAAGGTGCGCATGCCCACACATCAATAAAATCTAGGGACGACGGCTAAAGTATGTTAGGACTTTATTAAATTGATCTGTTAAGTGTGTATATTTCACTTATAGGGAGGGGTGCAATCAAAGGATTCCTTTCAGCTGTATGTCTCTATCGACATTACAGCAGGTAAAAGGAGTGTATCAAGGAGTCATCAAAGTGTCCCTCCTTATTCAAAGACTCCTAAAAATACTTTCCTATTACTCCTATCCTTTCTGGCCCCACAAACTGTCCTACGCTGCACAGTACTAATCAATCCTGCTCTTGCTCTAAGAGATATAGGAATTCAAACAAGCTGATCAAAACCCCTCCCCACCAAAATATAACCACATGTAAAAGTGATTGTGCACCAAAAAGCCTATCCTAAGAAAGCAAAATACCCTACATGTTTCGCTCAAAAATAGAGCTTCATCTGGGGTGCATCAAATAAATCATAAGTGCTCAAAGGATAAAGTGCTATAACCACATTGCAAATGGCTCATTGAAAATCTGTGAAATAATTTTAAGACTGCAGTCCACAAACGGTCACCATCAAATGTAACTGAACTTGAGCAGTTCTGCAAAGAAGAGTGGGGAAATATTGCAAAGTCTAGATGTGCAAAGTTAGTAGAGATATATCCCAACAGACTAAAGGCTGTAATTAAAACAAAAGGTGGTTCAACAAAGTACTGACACAAGGGGGTGATCCTTTTTCCAACTCAGTGATTCTGTTATTTATTTTCTATTACTTTTGTTTGCCATGTTGGTGTTATATCTTTCACTTGGATTTTATATAGAGCTGGGTCAAACAAAAACTATGTTTGTCTTCATTTCAGGCTGCAAAGCAACAAAATGTGATTATTTTAAAGAAGAGTGATTTTTTTCTATCACCATTGTAAATAGAGGGAGTATAGCCAATCTTCAAAGCAGTTCAAGTTATTCACCCAGACACCCAGTCCTTCCTTGTGGTTTGTGGACTGCTGATACAGCTAGAATGCACTCCTTGCTGCCTCTCACAAAAAACAAAAAAAACATCATTTTTAAAAAGTACTGAACAGTCTCTTGTGTGCTCCAATCAAATGTTTTTTTAGTTTTGAATAAATGTGTGTTTCTGTGTTCATCACCCTATTGGGGGATTCACCTCACTCCCTGTCTCTCTGACATCCTATGACAGCCAGCCAAAAAAATTTGAGGATTTACCTGACAGAGCCTCTAAACCTTGCCCACTTTACTGGAAAAAAAAGTCTATAGCAATATCCTATCACTCCCTGTTAGGAAAATCTCCCCACCAGTGGAACACAGAACACAATAAAAACATGACCAGAGGTCTATGCTTTTCTCACTCTGTTCAAAACAATCGTCTAGTTAGTACCTAAAGTGCAATTCCACATGTTTACATGACTGAGCAATTCTTATTGTGACCACTTTATTAAATTTTTCCAAAAAGAACACATTTTTACCTTTCATTATTTTTAATTATAGATTACATTTGCAATGTAAATAAAAAATTCTCTAGTAATATTACCAGCATTAAGTGTGATTAAACCTGACCAGCTTGTTTGATCAATCAATGCACTTGCATTATTGAAGACCACAAATTTCACCCTGTAAGTAAAAAAAAATGTAATACTGTTTATTGAGTGTATTTTAGAACAATAGTAAAGCATGAATAAAATCTTACTAAATGCTATGACAAACATTAGAAGTATAATATTCTATGCATCCTTCCAGTGAGCAGACTGGACACATATAGTTACACAGTAAGTGAGGTTGAAAAAAGACAAAAGACATAAGTCCATCAAGTCCAACTGGTGTGTGTGCTTTTATGTCAATATTACATTGTATATCGTTGTATGTTGTGGTCGTTTGGGTGCCTATCTAATAGTTTTTTTGAAATTATCTATGCTGAATTATTATCCTGCTGAAACTACAGCTTGTGGAAGAGAATTTCACATTCTTGCTGCTCTTACTGTAAAGAACCCTCTCCGGTTAAATCGATTTTTCCTCTAATTTTACTGAATGCCCGAAAGTATTTTTAAATGCCCTTTCATTGAAATGTTTTATCCCTATTGTGGGGTCACCAGTATGGAATTTGTACATTGAAATCATATTCCCTCACACATGTCTATTCTCCAGAGAGAATAAGTTCAGCGCTTATAATCTTTCCTCATAACTAATATCCTCCAGTCCCTTTACTAGCTTTGTTGCCATTCTCTGTACTCTCTTCATTTCCAGCACAACCTTCCTGAGGACTGCAGCCTAGAACTGGATGGCATACTCCATGTACGGCCGGACCAGAGTCTTGTAGGTTAGGGTTTTATCTCTGAAATTAATTCCCTTTTTAAGACATGCCAATATTATATATGCTTTGCTTGCAGCAGCTTGGCATTGCATGCCATTGCTGCCCCTGTCATGTTTTTGCCATCTAAATACATTATTTTAAATTTTTCTACATTAAACCTAATTTGCCATGTAGTTGCCCATCCCATTATTTTGTTCAGATCTTCTTGCAAGGTTTCCATGTCCTGCAGAGAAGATATTGCCGTGCTTAACTTAGTATCATCTGCAAATACTGAGATTGAGCTATCCTCCAGGTCATTTTTGAATAAATTAAATAGTATGGGTCCCAGGCGAGAACCCAGAGGGACCCCACTTTTCACACTGGACCATTCTGAGTACTCCCCATTTATCACTACCTTCTGAACTCACTCTTGTAGCCAGCTTTAAATCCAGGTACTCACCCTTCGGTCCATGCCAACAGACCTTAGCTTGTATAGTAAACTTTTGTGGGGAACTGTATCAAATGCCTTTGCAAAATCCAGATACACTATGTCTACATGCCTTCCTTTATCTAGATGGCAGCTCACCTCCTCATAGAAGGTCAGAAGATTTGTTTGGCAAGAACAATGTTTCATGAATCCATGCTGATTACTGCTAATAATACCGTTTTCATTACTAAAATCTTGTATCTAGTCCCTTATCATCCCTTCAAAGAGATTGCATACTATTAATGTTAGGCTCACTGGTCTATAGTTCCCAGGGATATATATTGGTCCTTTTTTAAAGATTGGTGCTACATTGGCTTTTCTCCAATCATGAATCTGTTAATCTAAAATAGAAAATAGTGGACTAGCTATGCAGTGGGACAGATAAATTGCACACATATAATTCATGTATTTCACCTTTTATTTTTCCCCCACTTGTTTGTCACTTTTCACTTTTGTGTGTTTTCTCACAGATAAGGGTTGCAATTCTTCGGTTTACCCTGATGTCTTGGGTGAGGATGTGTGGCGATCAGGTTCCTTCCTCCCTTGCCTTTAGGGGGTCTCTCTTCAGGAGAGCTGCCCTGAACTAATATTCGAGGATGTATTTGGCTGTCTTAGAAGAACAGGGTTTGCCAGGCATTCTGGTTATTCAGACCATGTCCCCGTCAGGAGCCTTGCACCCCAGGGGTCAGGGTAGTGGTCCTACCCCTTCAGGGTGGTGGACTAAAGCACACCCTTAAGTGTAACTTTTTAGTGTGTGTCTCACATGCACATTTTTTCTTCACTTACAGGTTTTTGTGTTCTAGGTTTTTCACCACCGCGGACAAAAAAAATCACTGGTCCCAGGTAGGCAGAGAACACTTAAATTTACCTAATAGCCTCCCTGGTAGGCAGGGAAACACAAAGCTATACTCCCAAGGGGGGTGCTACAATTGTGTTGGTTTTCAAAAGGGGAAATAATGAAACAGTTGCCAACACAGGGCTATAACTTTATATGCCAGGTGTGAGCATGTGAATCAAACTGGGAGGGCAGTTCAAGGTACAACAGAAATCTTCACAGGGTAGTCCAATTGTCCACCAAGGATGTCCACGTATGAAGATGTCTGGGAATGTTGGCTCCTAAAGCCGGCCATAGACAGAGCGTTTTTCTTTCCTGCCACCATGGGTGGCAGAAAAAAAATCACTTGGTTCCCTCATCATCACAATAAGTGTTGATGGGGGTATCCCGCCTGTTGAGCTATTGTGTTCCCCAGGTGGGGAAGGAGAACACAATATGTGAATGTACCCAAGCTGATCTATTGATCAACTTGGGTACATTAACCCTGCCCATACATGGTTCAAATCTCGGCTGGCCACTCCTGAACCGGCCGAGATTCAAATCGTCTATGGCCTGCTTAAGTGCTTAAAGAAGAGGCAAAAGGCTTCCAGGAAGGGAAACCTGAGGAGATAACTGGAAACAGGGAGAGGAGTGGGAAGCAAAAGAGAAAGTTGAGAGAAGGAAGGAGATGGGAGGGATGGTTCCCCTTTGGGGCTCAGAATCAACTACCAATAAGGATGGTGTTTACAGATAGCTGACGGTTAACTAGTCTAAGGTTGAGATTGCATAACAAAGCCAAGGTTCCCAAACTTTGAAATAATCTGGCTTTCAGTCCATTTTTTTCAGAGAATCTTTAGAAAAAATATTAGGTTTTTATTTTATTAAACAAGACATTTACTATAGGAGCAATAACGTTTTTAAAACTAAAAAGAAAACAGGATTGGAAATAGTCATAAATGGTCACTTACTTGTAAATTCCTTGTGGTAAATATTTATTACAGTAAGTGTCTGTGACACTGCAGACAGAATCATCGCCAACTCTCACATATTTAGGAGTACTATCGCAACCATAGAATGTCTCGGGCTTTTCAAAAGTATGGTAGTATCCTGTCCTACTAAAAACACTGTAGGATTTTATGACCTGCAGTAATAAATTGTCCACAGAAGCTTCAGGGGAAAAAAGCAAATAAAGAGTTAAATGAGGTTTATTTTTAATGTTACATAATGGAATTTTAAGATCTCTTCAGTTTTCCCTACCTGTGCTAGTAGCGACAACTAACCAAACAGTGTTAGATGAATTGCTCCCAAATAGACACTGGGGTTGGTCTAGTGCAAATGTAGAAGCTGTCACTCTCCCTGGAATGGGACTGTTAGTCAGTTGTGGAACATAAGATGTTAAATCTGAAAAATAGAGAGAATTTTGTGCAATATTGTGTTTACAGTCAGATAAATATTATACATTTAGATGTATTTAAAGTTGAACTCTGGGTAAGCCGCTAAATAAAAAATTTCAAAAAACATATACAGGAGCTGAATCGTACCAAATGATTTGTTTTTCTGACCATTCAGTCCTGAGATTTACACAGTTCCACCATACAGCAAAACCTGTCCTTGCAGGTAAGGAGACCTGAATATTCTTTGCTGAAGTTTCACTTTCACTTACAAATCCCCTACCCACCCCCTCATTGTATCTGGACAGTGGCAGCAGAAGTAGCACATTGAAGAGCTCATCTCTCTGTTACTTTGTTATCTCCAACTATTAGCAGTCTCCTTGTACTGAAGCACACCTAATTGGTTCCTAGTGCTTCTTCTTCAATCCCCTCTCTAAGCTCTGCTGTGCAGTAGAATGCAAAAGTCTGACACCAGGTCAAATTCAGGTATATATTTTGCTTACATTTAATAAAATCTATTATTACAGAGCCCCATTTATTTGTATATTGCATATTTGTATAGCTTCCTGGAGTTCAGTTTTAAAAATTTTGATAATATAGCTAACTTGACATTTTGTTTTTTTTAGATCTCTATTGTTGAGAACTTTATGTGTAAATGATACTTCATATTTGCAGTAGCAGTATATATACCATTTTGATGGGACTTTTCAGATACATTTTTTAATTGGTGCAAAATAAAACAATATTTTCTAATAATACACATTTTTTTTTGCATGACATGAAGTGTAATTAAAATTGAAATTGCAAACTGAGGTTGAAACCTTTATCTAATACTCAATGGTTTACAATGGTCAAAGTTAACAACAACCTTTTTCCAGGTCGAATTTAGCATACAATGTAACCTATCTATGGTATTTTAATTTTTAATCTGGTGCAGCTGTGCATGGTAGCCAATCAGCTTTTAACTTGCTAGTTCAATTAAGCTTTGACAATAAATCCTGGAGGCTGGTTTCTATGCAGAGCTGCACCAGATTTTGCATTCTACAGTTTTAATAAATCCACCCCAATGTTTGATAGAACCAGGATTTCTCTATGTGTTTTATAAACAATGTTCAATTCTTTAGGAGAAAGTTTGATGGTCATGGGGCAGCGCCCCTGCAATTCCTCTGTTTCCTCCACTGTTGAAAGGAGCCCTGCACCCTGTACATAGTGCACTCCTGAACTCTGCACTCTGTACGTAGCACACTCCTGAACCCTGTGCTCTGTACGTAGTGTACTCCTGAACTCCGTACATGGTGCACTCCTGAATTCTTCACTCCGTACTTAGCACACTTATGAGCACTGCACTTTGTATGTAGCTCACTTCTGAATGCTGCACTCTGAATGTAGCACACTTATAAACCCTGCACTGTGCATATAGCACGCTCCTCAACCCTGCACTCTGAAAGTAGTGCACTCCTGAACTCTGCACTCTGTATGTAGCACACTGCACAATCCTCAGCCCTTTACTCTATGCACAGCACACACCTGTACCCCGCACCCTGTGCATAGCGTACTCCGGAACCCTGCACAGTGTGTTGCCCACACTCCTTGTTGTAAATGCTATCTAGTGAATTCCCCCACCATTCACAATCTGCACTCATCTTAAAATTTTGACCTATTTACAACCATAACTCAGTGGATAACGCTAACAACAAGGAGTGTGGGCAAGACATATTAGATCTGAACAAGTTGTTTTGTAACTTTTTCACATATTATGATTGCAGCTTAAAAATGGTGGTGGAACTCATTAATTCACTGAAGAACTTTTACTCATTTCTTTTTGTGCATACAGTACAGCAATATATAGGACTGTTTTTATTAATTTCTAGGTGGCAAAGTAATATATGGGATTGTTTTCATGTATTAACTTTTTGTAAATATTTTAACATTTATCTGAGTATTGATTTGTTGATTATACACAATATTAAGTTGTTGGGTATATTCATTGAGTGTAAATCTGTTGCTCCACACTATTTGATAAACACAGCACAGTGTGAGCAGCAACATTAGTAAATTCGGGGAATTTGAGCTTTATTATTTTATTTGTCCTTGGTAAAGCACTTTATGAAGAAAAACCCACTTGCTAGTTATGCCCATGTGCTGGACACACGAGTTTTGGTCCAGCCCACAGCTACACAGTAGGTTAGCTCTTCACTCATACTTCCAGCACAGCAACCCCCCAAAAAATTGTCTGAAGCCACCTCTGTTGACTTAGTATGAATCTAAGAGAATGGCCAGCCAATATAAAATTACAGAGCCATATTCTTGTGTACAGATATGACATGATCCAGCAGCCAAGATGGGAGGGGGAATGAACCCTCTGAGAATAATACTTAATGAACAAACATCCACCTTCAAATAATTATGTCTCAAATATCCAATTAACCCCAACAAGGAAAAAGGGGATGGAGGAATCTGCACACCATACAGGCATACCCCACTTTTAAGTACACAATGGGGTTTATTTACTAAAGCTAGAAAGTGAAAAATCAGGCTCACTTCTGCATAGAAACCAATAAGCGTCCAGGTTTTATTACCAAAGCTTAATTGAACAAGCTGGGGTTAGAAGCTCATTGGTTTCTATGCAGAAGTGAGCCTGATTTTGCACTTTCTAGCTTTAGTAAATAAACCACATTGTGTACTTAAAAGTGGGATATGCTTGTATGTCACTGAGTAGTGCCTGAAGCTAATTTGCTTGACAATTTTTGGCCTGTTTGTTTTGATAAGTCACTCACTGTTAAAGAGGAAGTAAACCCTGATGGGTGTTTCTTCCTCTTCGTTTCCCTGCAGAGGTAAAGCACAGTAGCCCATTATGTGACACTTACCTGCATTAGAAGCCCGAAATGTCCCCGTCTTCCTTGCTAGTAGCGAGCATCCATTCTTCACCCCTCTTCCTTTCCGGGGCCACGAACTCTGGCTCTGTGACTGGCCAGAGTCGTGTGACGTCACTCCCGCGCATGCGTGTCGGAGCCGCCTTTAACGGCATGACCCGAGCTAGAAACGGCACAGCGTTCCCTTTCTAACTTCAGCAAATGCGCAGAAGAAATCACCTTACAGCGATTTGCAAATATCTTCTAGACCTTGCAGGTCTGGGATATTTTTCAAGCACCAAAGGTAAGCCTTAATCTAGGCTTACCTGCAGGTTAAAGTGGTTGTAAATGGTTTACAACCACTTTAAACTCACTTAGTGCCTTATCTGCACTAAGTCTCAGAACCTGTGTAATTAATATGTGTTCGGGTTTAAAGGGATAAGGGGGCAACCCTAGGTATACATATAGCAACTGGTTGAAATGGGTTTTTAGTATGTGTCTACTGATGTCTGTTCAACAGAAGCCAGTCTAACGACCAGCTTCTGTTTAAACGATCATGCTGGAAAACCAGAATTCGATCAGCACTTGCAGCCAATGGCTGCACCTCTGATCTGTGTATTCTGATCAGGAATCCTCACTGTCAGAATACAATAGAGCAAGGGGGGACATTCCTGCTTCCACATTGCTTGTGTGCATGCAGGGATCTGTGAGTTTTTTTTTCTTTCCTTCAACCCACTGGTTAAATAAAAAAAAAAAGTCAACCTGTATACACAGCTTTAGTTTACAAAACAAACACACCAGGATAAAGATCTTTATCTTAAAAAAAAGTTACAATTGTTTTCAGCTGTGTCAAATAAAACTTGTAAACTACAAATATAAACTAAGACCCCTTTCACGCTGAGGCGTTTTTCAGGCGCTCCAGCTCTAAAAATAGCGCCTGTATAGCGCCTGAAAAAAGCAGCTCCTTTCACTCCAGTGTGAAATTTGGAGTGCTTTCACACTGGAGCGGTGCGCTAGCAGGAAGGTAAAAAAAAGTCCTGCTAGCCGCATCTTTGGAGCGGTGAAGGAGTGGTGTATTCACCGCTCCTAAACCGCTCCTACCTATTGAAATCAATGGGGCAGTGCGGCTATACCGCCAGCAAAGTGCTGCTGCAGCAGTGCTTTTTAAACCCTTTTTCGGCCGAATAGCACCGCTAAAACGACGGTAAAGCGGTGCTAAAAATACCGCCGCTTTACCGCCGACGCCTGCACCTCCCCAGTGTGAAAGGGACCTAAAGATCTTTATCCCTGGGTCAGATCGTTGATAATATCCTGAATCAGGTTATAACCAGTAACACATGAAAAGATTTTGTTTAGTAGTGGGGATCCTAGCAGAGGTGTGTTACTGTGATTGCCAAAGGTTTTAATCTTATAGGCATAGCTCTCAACTGTCCATGATTTCGAGGGACTGTCCCTGATTTGGAACAAAGTCCCTCTGTCCCTCTTTCCTTCTAATTTTTCCCTCATTTTGGTCTGATCTGTATAGTTGGATATAAAATGCACTTTTTATCTTTCAAAAAGTGTTTCCCAGTGCTAAACCTTTCAACAAATTTCTAAATTGCTGCATTTTTTTGCATTTTTTTTTTTTTGCATTTTTCTTTTTTTGGTACAATTCTAGTTTAAGGGGGTGTGGCAGGGGTGTGTGTCCTATGCCTACATATTTTTGCTAATAGGTGCCCCTCATTCCCATGTCAAAAAGTTGGGAGGTATGCTTATATGTTCCAATGACAAGTGTGCATATAATGAATGGCTATCTACATTATGAATAGTATACTATGTATAGAGGGATGGCGCTACTTGGCTACAAAACCTTTACATTATCTTGGGTTAAAATTAAAAAGCATTTTTATTTCACGGTGAATAACAATATTAGTCCTCCATATCAAAATCATACACAAATTATGATCTTTTGTGAACAGTACAGTATATATGTAAATCAGCGGCATTTTCAATTTACTCCCAGCATACTGTCCAGCTTTAAGGGCACGCCAATTCTGACATACACATATTGCCAATTTATGGTGGAAATGATTCATGTCTGAACAATTTTGTATAAAACTTCCTTTATTTGACCCTAATGCATTTTTATTTTATCTTTGTTTTAAGTGTTGTAATGTTTCACTGTTGTTTATTTTTTAGCAATGAAGTTATAACTTTCAAAAAGAAAAAGAAAAGTTCCGCGAACAAACATATGTATGCAAAACTCTCCCAAATCTGTACATTTTAAGAATGTAAATAAATAAAAAAAAATGGCTGGCACAAGAACACATTTAAATGCAACTATACTGTTTACTTTTCTATGCCCAACAGATTAGTTGAAGTTATTTAATTGAAATAACAAGATGACAAGCATGATGATTGCACACCATTAACTACAGATGGCATGGCAGTTTATAATTTAAAAACATGAAAGATTTACAGACTTAAAGTGGTTGTAAACTCATTTTTAAAACTTTTACCTACAGGAAAGCCTATAATAAGTCTTACCTGTAGGTAAAAAAAATATCTCCTAAACCTGTACGGTTTAGGAGATATTCCCCTCGGTATGCGCCGCTGACTGCAGCGGCGCATGCGCACAAGGGGATTCCCGGCCTGAAAATCCGGCAGTAGCCGACCGGCCGGAATGAAATCTCCCGCGCGCATGCGCCGGAGTGACGATATCGCGGCTCCGGCCACTCACAGCGCCGGAGCCGCGATACCCGGAAGAAACGCAGAGGGAGCATGTCAGCTCCCTCGGCGTGGATCGGGCCAGATGTCGGGGCCTCGTTCTAAGGTAAGTATTTCATAATGAGCTAGTATGCGGTGCATACTAGCTCATTATGCCTTTTCCTTTGCAGGAGTTAAAAAAAAAAAAAAAATAGCGGGTTTACTACCACTTTAATGTAATACTAGATTAAATTGCAGTGCCCTTAGGTGGCAATAAGGCACCCATAGTAATAATGTGCCACATCCCAAATAGTCTGAAATGAATAAGAATTAGAATGATGGACTTTAAGAGGCATGTATAAAAGTAATATATTTTATTGATCTACATAAAATTCATAACATTATACATATAAGACAATAATGTGACAAAAAATAGGTAGGACTCAATGTGGTTCCCCTGGAGGGTGTAATAGATAATACTTCCTGTGTGACAATAATTGAGATATGCCCACATATATATATATATATATATATATATATATATATATATATATATATATATATATATATATATATATACTCCTCTCAGAGTGGGTTCCACTTGTCCTCCTTGATATAAAACAGTTCTGCTCTACATGTTTTGCAACCTAGAATGACGCTTCTTTAGGAGCTTGAATATTTCTATTCAGAAAAACATACCTTAGTTAGAATGCATAATACAACAAATCCCATGTTCACTAGGAATGAGCCGAACACCCCCCAGTTAGGTGCGCATTATTACATGCAATAAACTAGTTTGAACATCCGAACACCGTTAACGTCTATGGGACTCGAACATGAAAAATCTAAAGTCCTAATTTTAAAGGCCTTTATGCAAGTTATTTTCATAAACAGTGTTTGGAGACCTGGGTCCTGCCCCAGGGGACATGTATCAATGCAATTTAAAAAAAAAACAGACGTTTTTTCAGGAGAAGTGATTTTAAACAATCAAAGTGGAATATTCCTATAAATTTCGTACCTAGGGGGTGTGTATAGTATGCCTGTAAAATAGCGCTTGTTTCCCGTGCTTAGAACTGTCCCTGCACAAAGTGTCACTTCTGAAGTAATTTAAAAGCACTCGCGGCTATAATGAATTGTCTGCTCCCAGTAATACAGAGAACAGTCATTGAAAGTCATTGATTAAAACTAAAAATGCGTGGGGGTCCCCCCAAATTCAATTACCAGGCCCTTCAGGTCTGGTATGGATATTAAGGGGTACTCTGCATCAAATTTTTCTAAAAAAGTTCCCCCAAATATCCATACCAGACCCTTCAGGTCGAGTATGGATTTTAAGGGCAACTCCATGCCAAATAAAAAAAAATGGAGCGGAGTTCCCCCCAAAAATCCATACCAGACCCTTTATCCGAGCACGCAACCTGGCAGGCCGCAGGAAAAGAGGGGGGGCAAGTGTGTGCCCCCCAAACCGTACCAGGCCACATTCCCTCAACATTGGGAGGGTAGCCCCCCCAAAGCACCTTGTCCCCATGTTGATGGGGACAAGGGCCTCATCCCCACAACCCTTGCCTAGTCGTTGTGGGGGTCTGGGGGCAGGGGGCTTATCAAAATCTGGAAGCCCATTTAAAAGGGGACCCCAGATCCCCCCTGTTTTGAAATGGTAACAGGTACATTGTACCCCTACCATCTCACAAAGAAAGTGTAAAAAAATTTAAAAAAACACACAGACACCGTTGGGATATGTCCTTTATTAAAAAAAAACAAAAAAAACATTCCAGCAATAGTAATCCACTCTCGGTATCCTGTGATGGGTGATCATCTCTCTGGGGTCCAGCGATGGATGATCTCTCCTCTCCAGGTCCAGGGTCCAATGATGATGTCCAGCGCAGCGCATCCTGTCTCCACCGGAGACACCGCGGGAATCCCAGCAGCCTGACAGGTCTCTTAGCTGAGGACGGGGCCACCCGTCACGTGACCCTGCCTGTCCCCCCTGACGCAAGGGGAAACCCGGGCTTCCCAGTGACGTGCGGGTACCCCCGCGCTGCATTACATCAGAGGGGGCGGGGTCACATGACGGGTGGCCCCCCGTCCTCAGCTAAGAGACCTGTCAGGCTGCCGGGATTCCCACGGTGTGTCTCCGGTGGAGACAGGATGTGCTGCACTGGACATCATCGTTGGACCCTGGACCTGGAGAGATCATCCATCGCTGGACCCCGGAGAGATGATCACCCATCGCAGGATACTGAGTGTGGATTACCACCGCTGGAATCTTTTTTTAAATGTATTTTATTTTTAATAAAGGACTTATCCCAATGGTGTCTGTGTGTTTTTTTTACACTTTCTTTGTGAAATGGTAGGGGTGCAATGTACTCATTACCATTTCAAACAGGGCGGGCCGGGATCTGGGGGTCCCCTTGTCAAAGGGGGCTTCCAGATTCCGATAAGCCCCCTGCCCGCAGACCCCCACAACCACCGGGCAAGGGTTGTGGGGATGAGGCCCTTGTCCCCATCAGCATGGGGACAAGATGCTTTGGGGGGCTACCCCCAAAGCACCCTCTCAATGTCGAGGGCATGTGTCCTGGTATGGTTCAGGAGGGGGGCTCTCTCGTCACCCCCTCTTTTTCCTGCGGCCTGCCAGGTTGCGTGCTCGGATAAAGGGTCTGGTATGGATTTTTGATGGGAACTCCACGCCATTTTTAAAAAAAAAAATTGACGCAGGGTTCCCCTTAATATCCATACCAGACCTGAAGGGCCTAGTAATTGAATTTGGGGGGACCCCCACACATTTTTTTTTTAATCAATGACTTTCAGTGACTGTAGCCGCAAGTGCTTTCAAATGACCTTCAGAAATGACCTTCAGAAATGACATTTTGTGCAGGGACAGTTCTAAGCACGGGAAACAAGCGCTACTTTACAAGCATACTATACACACCCCCTAGGTACGAAATTTAAAGGAATATTTCACTTTTATTGTTTCACTTTAAGCATTATTAAAATCATTCCTCCCGAAAAAACTGCAGTTTTTTAAAAACAAATTTGCATTGATACATGTCCCCCGAGGCAGGACCCAGGTCCCCAAACACTTTTTATGACAATAACTTGCATATAAGCCTTTAAAATTAGCACTGTAGATTTCTCTTACAGGGTGTTCCGCGGCTTTTCAAATTTGCCGCAAACACCCCAAATTGTTCGCTGTTCGGGGAACAGGTAATGTTCGAGTCGAACATGAGTTTGACTCGAACTCGAAGCTCATTCCTAATGTTCACATGCGTGCGTTCAATGCAACCAACACTCACTTGAGTCAAGTGCAGCAGGGGCGGATCCAGGAGGGGGCAACAGGGCAATTGCTCCCCCGAGACAATAGTGAGTGGGTGAGCCAGTGGGTGACTGAGCAGTCCGGCGGGCAAGCGAGCAGACAGGCAGGCTGGTGAGCAGGCCGGTGAGTGAGTGAACATGCCAGCGGGAAGTCAGGCTGGTGAGTGGACTGGCGTGTGACTAAGCGAGCAGGCACATGTTCTGTCAGGAAGCCGCTACCTATCTGAATATGCAACTGAAGTGATGTTGCGTCGTGGCCATCTTGGTACACCCGCACTCGTCCCCAGTAAGCCTAGAGTTAGAAGTCGGTAAGCGGACATCTTTATACACCCACCAGAGTCTTGCTTTTCACAGTTATTTTTAACAGTAAACTCAACTTATATTTCACTATATAAGCTGAGTTTACTGTTAAAAATAACTGTGAAAAGCAAGACTCCGGTAGGTGTATAAAGATGTCGACTTCTAACTCTAAGCTTACTGTGGACAAGTGCGGGTGTACCAAGATGGCCACATTGCAACGTCACTTTGGTTGCATATTCTGATGGGCAGCAGCTTTCTGACATCATCTTTCACTGCCCGCCCTGCATCACTGCAGCTCAGCTTCTGACAGAACACTGCCATCCTGTGCAGGCACGGGCAGCAGAGAGATTACATCATCTCTCACTGCCCGCCCTCACTCTGGGACACAGCCACTGGCAGGTGACAATCTGCATCTTGTGGCAGGCGACATTGGCAAGTGACAATCCACATCTGGTGGCAGGGGATGTGGCAAATGACATGGCAAGTGACAATCTGCATCTGGTGGCAGGAGACAGTGACAAGTGACAATCTGCATTTGGTGGCAAGCCACGGTGGCAAGTGACATGCTGCAACTGGTGGCAGGCGACGGTGGCAAGTGACATGCTGCATCTGGTGGCAGGCGACGTGGCAAGTGACACACTCAGGGCTCCCACTGATTCTGCGTTATGGTGAGTTGAACTATTTAATTTTAAATTACAATGTAATAATAGAAATAATGCGCTTAAATCATCCTGACACCATATCAACCATGGCGCCAAGATGATTGAAGCGCCAACACCAGCCATTCCCCCGACAAATTGCCCGCAAAATTTTCTGCAGTGCCCCTCCCAAGACTAGATTCTGGATCTGCCCCTGGCGTCAAGTGAGTGTTGGTTGTATTGCATACACTGTTCATGTAAAGTATGTGAACATGTTTACAGAGATACATATATATATATATATATACATATATGTGTGTGTGTATATATATATATATATATATATATATATATATATATATATATATAAATACTTTTCTTTGTATATGAAAGTAAAATGGTACATAGTGTAATAAACGAGTACTGCTCATCTTTCATTAATACCATAACACATTTCATACAGTATTTGCTCGTCCTGCAAATTGTCCCAAAAACCTTGTTGCCAACCTTTATCCTTAAATTCATTTATTTTATTTTTTTTGATAACTTGTGTTTTCTCTTGATATCCTTTTAAACATAGAAAGATCTGTTATTTTAGATGAGGATAGGAACTTTTACCAGCAATTTCACATATTTTTGCAGCAATCTGGAAGATCAAATACAGTAAATTTGATTTACTGATTTTGATTTACAGATTTCTACAAAATGCTCAGTATTAATTGTTTAACTCCTACTCACTACCCGGTAATTATTTGTGACTTGGATGGTTGAATGGCTAAGTGGTGCAAGGGTTTATACCCCCCCCCCCCCCTCCCCAAAAAAGTAGATGTTGAAAAATACTGGTGAGCTACTGAGCAAAATTTTAACTTGTTTTGCTGCACTGCTGCTCTTATTTGACAGCTTCTGTCCAAAGCTCTGGTCTCTAATGCCTTGTACACATGGTTGGACATTCCGACTACAAAATCCGTCAGATTTTTTCCAACTGATTTTGTCCTAAACTGGTGTTGCATACACACGGTCGGACAAAGTTGTTGGAAAATCCAATCGTTCGGATGACGTTCGTTCATTACGATGGGACTTCGTTGAGGCTAGTAGCCAATAGCTATGGTCTCGTAATTTGATCAGGGAAATGCGTGGCACTTTGTCCGATCGCAATTCCCTAAAAACGATCGGAAAAAGTCCGAACGGATTTTGTTGTTGAAAAATTTGAGATCCTGCTCTCAAATTTTTTCCGATGGAAAAAGTCCGATAGAGCCCACGCACGATCGGATTTTCCAACAATATAATCCGATCGGACCTTTTCCGTCAGAATTTCCGACCATGTGTACAAGGCATGTACACTGGTTCCATGTACACTGGTTTAAAAATCTCTGCTACTAGGAGTAGCTTTGTTTTCTGCCTGTAGAACCAGCTCAATGTTATCCTATGTGTCCATGCACATTAGGACGATTACAGGCATATTTTAAGTTCAACATTTGGAGGCAGGAAAAAAAAAACCCTTCTGGTTTGGGTTTCTGATTGGAGTTTTCTGGTAGAAAAAATGCAAAGCTCTCCTAAACGCGCCTAAACTGTCTACAAAAAATGCTCTATATAAACATTTTTTTCTGCCAGGGGAACTGGCGTTTTTTTAAGCCCAGTGTGCATGGAGCCTCATGAAGTCTTGACTAGGTTAACTATGATTTAGGCAAATGTTATGTTAAAGGTGTATGTCTATCTGGAACCCCTCTCTGTTTATCAACGCTACACTGGAGAGATTCACCCCCATTCCTGTTCTGTTGACAGTGTTTTACCAGAGAGGAAATAGCCAACAAGAAAGAACGTTTTGGACTGTTGTTGTTAAGCCCCTGTTCATGACAGTCTCTAACAATGATTTTATGTAAGGCAGGGTCCACATCGATGCGCTGCGGGACACCGCATGTAATTCGCACAGGAACCGTGCAAATTACATGCAGCGTCTCTGGGGTGCAATTAGAGCCATGGATTTATATGGCTCAAATTGCAACGCATTTGCACCAAACTCGTGCAGGACCTTTCTTTTTGTCCGCACTAGAATCAAATCGCATGGGTGTTCACACCCATGCGATACAATTCTGCATATTGCACTGCATTTTGAAAACAAATTTCGTAAGTCCGTAAGTCCTAAATGGTTACTGCTAAAAATCCAACAGCAAGTTAGTAAACTTCACTTACCTGCTGCAACAGAAGATAAAGAAACAAGAAGCCATAACTTGATGCTTATGATCATTTTGATGTGGTCCTCTCTAAAATACTGGACGTGTTGAGGAACAGAATCAGTATGACAAGACTTTGGAAAGTGTGATTACAAGCTTCCCCCTAAGAAACACTCAATAACTAATGAGATGCTTTAGATAACTGCATTTTTCACATTTCTTATAATTCATCCCTAAGAAAACATGTTAGTCCTGTTTTTTACTATACAAAGCATTGTCTTAAGGAGACCCACAAGGGGCTAAGTGTAACCTATTATCCTCCCTGCCACTAAAATGTGACAAAACCAGTTCCAAGAACGTTGCTAGGGGAGGGGAAAAATACTTTATTTTTGTGTAGACATTTTAAAGTACACTCATTTTACACTAGCTAAAAAAAAGGAGGCTTTGCAACCTAAAAACTGTACAAAGCCAGCTACAAAGTATCATAAGAGTGCAGGCACAGGGCTTTTCAGGCAATGGTGACAGGAGATGGGTGAGGGCACCATGCACGGCAGGTGTGGCACTTAGGAGTGGCATGGATAAGTATGGAGAGAAAGTGGCCAATGTGTCACTATTTACTTTGTCTCCATCTGTTTCCTACTTATATTTTTAAAAGGAGGGCTAGAATGGGGATGCCGGGTAGTCGCTCACACCAAACCTATAGGCAGTTCCATTCAGCCATATAGTGAATTGGATTATACCGGTACTTGGTAATGAACAAAAACTAATGAAAATTTAAAAATTAATATAATTTTAATAAAGACACAAGACAAAATATCACTTAAAAAGAATACAGTAATATGCACATCACAGCTAGAGCTGTGATGTGCATATTACTGTATTCTTTTTAAGTGATATTTTAGTCCAATTCACTATATGGCTGAATGGAACTGCCTATGGGTTTGGTGTGAGCGACTACCCGGCATCCCCATTCTAGCCCTCCTTTTAAAATTGTAATTCCTAGATGATGGTACTTTATATGGTATTATAATGATATAGATCAGAGGCGATACTCATAATATGTTATTTGTTTCCTACTTATGTATTGTAACAGTTAAAAGTTTATTGCCTGCATATTGTATAAAAAAAAACTATATATTTTAAAGATTGACTTTTTTTTTTGACTACATATTATCAGATCACTTCTGTTTACACGATCACCTTACTATAATTGTATCCCCTAAAGGCCTGACACTATCAAACCGCACTACAATTATTCCCATGTTTTGCCACAGTACACCTGTTAATTTAATTTATTTTTTAATTGGCATGATATACATTGTTTGGATAAGCAGCACTTTTAATTGCCTTTTTTATTTTATGGCCATTAATAGTATTCATTTTGTTAGAAGAGTTAGGACCACACTTTACAGAGGGGCCTTGATAAAGCAGTGGGGTTTCCACATACTGTATGTTTGCAAATGTCTGCAACGAAAACCACTGTTTTCTAATGTAAATTGTTAGCCAATGCCATGTTTTATTTTTTTTTGCAGGCTAGCTGGCAAGTATGCTAGGAAAACTTTTATTTGTTAGTGCACACTGCTATTTTCCCAATGCTGTGCCACACTATGCCCTTGAATAAGAAGAACTTCAGCTTGAACAAATACTTAAATTGAATTGAACAAATACTTTAGCTGCTGACATTTAAAAAATTAGATACCTACCAGTGTCTGGGGTCCATGACTGTTTTCCCCTAGCTGGTTCTTTTTACCATCACCAGAGCCATCATCTTGTGGATCACCAGAGCCACCATCTTGGATACAGGAGTCAGCTGTGGTTTCCTGAGGAACCACAGCTACAGCGAGGGAAAGAAAGTATTTTATACCCTGCTGATTTTGTACTTTTGCCCACTGACAAAGAAATGATCAGTCTATAATTTAATGGTAGGTTTATTTTAACAGTGAGAGACAGAATAACAACAAAAAGATCCAGCAAAAATGCATTTCAAAAAAGTTATAAATTGATTTGCATTTTAATGAGTGAAATAAGTATTTTATCCCCTATCAATCAGCAATATTTCTGGCTCCCATGTGTCTTCTATACGGGTAATGAGCTGAGATAAGGAGCACTCTTTTAAAGGGAGTGCTGCTAATCTCAGCTTGTTACCTATATAAAAGATACCTGTTCACAGAAGCAATCAATGAGATTCCAATCTCTCGACCATGGTCAAAACCAAAGAGCTGTCCAGATGTCAGGAACAAGATTGTAGATCTAAACAAGACTGGAATGGGCTACAAGACCATACAAGACTGGAATGGGCAACAAAAATCATTTTTTGAAAGGCGTTTTCTGGATCTTTTTGTTGTTATTATGTCTCCCATTGTTAAATTGTTAAAATAAACCTACCAGTAAAATTATAGACTGATCATTTCTTTGTCAGTGGATAAATGTACAAAATCAGCAGAGGATCAAATACCTTTTTCCCTTACTGTAGGTTCCTAGTGCACATGTGCGAGTTCACACAGCATGTTAATACTCCCACAGCCTCCTGGGATATGTGACTTTTCCCAGATGGTTGCGGGGGGGGGGGGGGGGGGTAGATGGGTAAAGGGTGCCAATAAAAATCAATACTCACTACCCCCCCCCCCAAAAAAAACAAAAACAAATGTAACTCATGTACAGGCTGCGGTGAGGTAGTGAACCAGCAGGACTTCAATTTCTGAGTGACATTCCACTTTAAAGCGGGATTCCACCCTAAAGTGGAACCTCCGCTGATCGGAACCCCCCCCCTCCGGTGTCACAATTGACACCTTTCAGGGGGGAGGGGGGTGGAGATACCTGTCAAAGACAGGTATTTTCACCCACTTCCGGGCAAAGACTCCCACGGGAGTCTACGCCATTTCCTGCCCTGCCGCGCTGTCTGCTGGGACACACACGGGTCCCAGTGACAGCGCGGAGATCTCCTATTGCGCGGCTCGCGCATGCGCAGTAGGGAACCGGGAAGTGAAGCCGATTCGCTTTACTTCCTGATTCCCTCACCTCGAATGGCGGCGGCAGCAGCCGAGGCCCGATCGGTCGATCGGCCTCGGCTGCCAGCATCGCTGGAACCCGGGACAGGTGAGTGTCCATTTATTAAAAGTCAGCAGCTGTAGTATTTATAGCTGCTGGCTTTTAATATTTTTTTTTTTTTGGGCGGAATCCCTCTTTAAAGTGGTTAGAAACCCTTTAAAACCACTTTTTGCTACAGGTAAGCCTATAATACAGTATGTGCAGCTGCTGGCTTTTAAATTTTGCAGAGGCGGGCAGACCTCCACTTTAAGGCCTTATTCACACTGGAAATGATTTTATATGTGTGTTGGGGCATTTATGAATGCATATAAATGTATAAAATGATTTTAAATGTCAGAATTCACACTATGCTTAGAAACATTCTGTTTAGCTGTGTTTAGAATGTTTTCTTAGGGGCAGATTACATAAAGAAAAGAAACTGCACCAGAGAAAAAAGGGGCAAAAATTTGATATTTTGCATATGTCTAAATGCCTGTAAATGCAAATTTCAATAGAGAAGAACTTGATCTGGGAAGCAAAAAGTTTGTTAATACTTACCAGATCATTTCTCCCTCATTTATAAAAGCAAACACAGGAGATTAGTCTCCTAGGCTCCACTTGGCATCCTTTGCATCATTCTCTCTCACAGACATTTTGCTTCACTTAAAGCGGTAGTAAACCCGCATTTTTTATTTTATTTTTTTAAAACCTGCAAAGCAAAAGGCATAATGAGCTAGTATGCACCGCATACTAGCTCATTATGAAATACTTACCTTAGAACGAGGCCCCGACATCTCGCCCGATCCACGCCGAGGAAGCCGACATGCTCCCTCGGCGTCTCTTCCGGGTATCGCGGCTCCGGCGCTGTGAGTGGCCGGAGCCGCGATATCGTCACTCCCGCGCATGCGTGCGGGAGATTTAAATCCGGCCGGACGAGCGCTGCCGGATTTTCGCGGAGAGAACCCCCTTGTGCGCATGCGCCGCTGCAGTCAGCGGCGCATACCGAGGGGAATATCTCCTAAACCGTACAGGTTTAGGAGATATTTTTTTTACCTACAGGTAAGCCTTATTATAGGCTTTCCTGTAGGTAAAAGTTAAAAAAGTGGGTTTACTTCCACTTTAACTCTTTTCAGATCCCTCTTCATTGACCTCTGATTGTCCAGTCTCTGCAGCAGTATACTGTATATGCAAGCTATCAGTGCACCAATTCTCCTTGAGCAATAGCTTTTATTAAAAATATTAAAATGAAAAAAGTTGAACTCACATTTATTGGTATTTTTACATTGCTCATCATTGTATATCTCTCATTTCAAGCTTGTTTATATCTTCCTTTTCTCTCACTGTTGCTCTGGGCAGACTCTGTAATCAAAAAGCTCCTGACTATGGATGAGCTTCGAGTTTGAGTCGAACCCATGTTCGACTCGAACATCGTCTGTATACCTAAAGCACCTAAAGCTTACCTGAATACAATTGCTGGTGTTCTCATACAAATAAAGGCAGGGAGCTGCAGTATTTTGATTTAGTGTCCTTTGTACAGTGTACACCTAAAGCTTACCTAGATACAATTGCTAGTGTTCCCATACAAATACAGGCAGGGAGCTGCAGTATTTTGTTTTAGTGCCCTGTGCACAGTGTGCACCTAAAGCTTACCTGAATACAATTGCCGGTGTTCTCATATAAATACAGGCAGGGAGCTGCAGTATTTTGTTGTAGTGCCCTGTGCACAGTGTGCACCTAAAGCTTACCTGAATACAATTGCCGGTGTTCTCATACAAATACAGGCAGGGAGATGCAGTATTTTGTTTTAGTGCCCTGTGCACAGTGTGCACCTAAAGCTTACCTGAATACAATTGCCAGTGTTCTCATACAAATACAGGCAGGGAGATGCAGTATTTTGTTTTAGTGTCCTTTGCACAGTGTGCACCTAAAGCTTACCTGAATACAATTGCCAGTGTTCACATACAAATACACGGTGCATCCTCATCAGCAAGTGGCCGCGGGACACGCTTGTCCTTTTTTTCGGCAGCTGACCGTGTTGAGCCACAACATGCCAAAGACTTGGTAGAGTGGATGACCAAGCCATCCTCATCCTCTCTCACACAGGCTCAGGGTCTGGAAAAGCAGCTGTCAATACGGCCTCTTCCCTCGGCTCAATGACATCAGTCACTCCTTCCCTAGCCCCACCATGTCCTCCTGAGGAGTCGAACTGTTTGACCACAGTGTTGGGTACATGCTCCAGGAGGATGCCCAGTGTTTTGAAGGCTCTGATGATGATACGTAGCTAGAAGAAGGCAGTAATGTGAGCCCAGAGAGAGGAGGTGCCCAAGAAGGACAGCAATCTGGCAGTCATGTTCCCCCAGCTGCAGCATACTGCCAGATTTGCTCCACTGATGAGGAGGGAGGGGATGATGAGGTCACTGACTCCATGTGGGTGCCTGATAGGAGAGAGGAGGAAGAGGAGGCACATCTCCAATGAGGCAGGATGCCCTCCAGGGGCCAGCTTAAAGGCAGCACACCACAGAGCTCCGCATGTGCAGGGCACTGCTGTCTTCTTTGGTGTGGGCCTTTTTTGAGACGAGTGCATCAGATCGCACAGCTGCTATTTGCAACATATGTCTCAAGAGTATCTCCCGTGGCCAAAACATCAGCCGCTTGGGCTACCACATGCTAGACCAGACATATATTGACCTGCCATGCAGTTTGTTGGCAAGCGTACCTAAAAGACCCACACCAAAGAACAAAGGGGACCTCTCCTTGCTCCTCATCAACTGGGATCTCCAACCCCACTATACCTTCAGTCCTCTGAAACCTACACTGAGAGGAATGAAGGTGTAGAATTAGGTGTGTCACAGCCAAGTACTTGCGGGCAATCTGCTATCGGTACACCGACGTCAGATTGTACCAGGCAAATTTCCCTGCCCCAGCTGCTGCACCACCGAAATAAGTTCACTCCCAGCCATCCACATGCCCAGCAGTTGAATGCTAGCTTGGCTAAATTGCTAGCAATTCAACTGTCTCCCCCCGTGAGTTTGTGGAATGTGCGGTTCCTCTGTGGCAGGTTCCCAAATGCCACTTTTTCTCACGGAAGGCGATTACGGCTCTCTACTGGCATGTGGAAGGCAATGTCTTGGCCTCACTGGACAGGGCAGTCAGTGGTAAGGTACATATTACCTCTGACTCATGGTGCAGCAGGCATGGACAGGGACGTTACCTATCTTTCCCTGTGCATTGGGTGACTCTGCTGGCAGCTGGGAAGGATGATCGTTGTGCTGAGGAAGGAGGACAAACGTTCTAACGAAGGTAAATTCTTAACTTTGGTACATCATTGGCCTACACTGCTTCAAGAACGAGCCCTATATTGGGATAAGATCATAAGACATTAGGCTGACATTAGTGTTTTTATCTTGTGTATTGTCTTTACAGAAAATATGAATCACTTTAAGGACCCAGAATTTATGGCCCATTTCATTGACAAGTACAGGGAGATGCAGAATTTTTGGGAGGTGAAACACAGTTTATATTATAATAAACAAGCTAGGAAGTCAACGCTGGAGAAACTTCTGGAATTTGTGAAGACTCGGGGTCCCAGATGCAACCATCCAGTTCTTGGAAAAGAAAATTGGGATCTTGAGGAACATGTATAAGAAGGAGCATAATAAGATCCAGAAACCACTCCGATCAGGAGCATCAGCAGTGCAAGTGTATGTCCCCAGGCTGTGGTACTTCAACAAACTCCAGTTTCTGGATGACCAGACTGAAGGCAGGGAATCTCTTTCTACCATTCCCTGTAGCCTTCCCTCCACCCTTCCCTCAACCCCAGCAGAGGCTGATGATGAACAACCTGGGCCTTCCATCCTGGAAGAAATGGATGCGCCCAGCTGGAGCCAGGTATATTAATTTTAGACATATTTATTTAATTTTGAAAAGCACAAGAAAAGCTAGCCCAGGGCTAGCTTGTCTTGTGATTTTCACATTGCCTTTTTATGCATTGAGATCTCTTTTATTGTCACATGTTGATGTGAATAAATCCAATTTTTTAAGTTTGACCTGCACTATCGGAATCTTTCAGTTTTTTTTCTGCATCTCTTTTCCCCATACACTGAATTCTACCGATGGTACTGTGAGCCTCCAGTCCTGATGTCCGTTGATCAGCATGGGAGTTGTCATCATCCTTTACATCTGGTTTCGGTCCTGGAGTCCGCCTTACCTTAGCGCAGGAGGTTGAGCGCTATAAGCCTGTATGACACACCACTGTAGGGTGGCTGTGTCCAACGGATTTGGTAAGAGTACCTCATTATTTGCTTACTGTGACACCGTCTGTGAAGTCTACTTCTGGCAAGTCTGTTCGAGTGTCGGCGTTTGACTACATAGAGACTCCTATAGACATCCATTGAACATTTGGCACTTTATGGGACACTTTATTCACTCTTGGGAGTAGTTGCACACCGATGCAATTACCCCTCTTATGCATTCATTATATTTATTTCGTTTTTGTTGCAATGTTTATTATTGCTTTTTATACACTTGAGAGTTTTGGTATGTATATGCTTTTACTTTAATTCATACAAGATTTTAGCGCCACAATTTTTTGTTTGTATATGAACTGACTGAGATTTGACCCATTTATAGGGCTTAAGCCCTAGAACACAATGCACCAGTTTCCCTGTATCTAAAATGGTGCTGAAATTATTACATTGGAATGTTGTGCTTTGGTGAACTGAAGAACTCACACACATGGGCGTCCACAGAACTTTTTCCAAGGGGGGGGGGGGGGGCATCATTTCAAGGCCACTCATGCTCTTCCCCTTTTTGGCAATCTCATGAAAATCTTTCCACTGGTAATACGTATGTGTTATATAACAGATAATTCATCTTTACTTTGTATTGGAAGTTACTCTGGCGACTGCATTCCATGCCCATATAGCCTAGAGAATGTACATCTTTTTACATTGCAATACATCTGTTGTGGCCATATTTTTATCTCATATTGTCACTGTATAGGCCGTTTTCATCAAGATAAAAATATGGCAACAACAGATGTATTGCAATGTAAAAAGATGTACATTCTCTAGGCTATATGGGCATGGTACACAGCCACCTGAGTAACTTTGCGGACGCCCATGCTTTCAAATACCAGCCCTGGAAAAAATTTCATACCAGCCTCACAGCATTATTATACCAGCCCAACAGCATAACGTCATTATTTTCTTGTTCATGAAAGGGAAAAACCATACATTTTAAAGCACATTTGATGAAGAGAGTATTAGATATGAAATCACATAGGGCTTTATATATATATATATATATATATATATATATATATATATATATATATATATATATATTCAAATTCCAGTTAATAGTGGTAAGTGATCAATCATCAAGGGGGACCCCAGAAACTCAGAACGTGGGGGGGGGCACCTTCTGGCCTGGCGGTGCTTTCAGTCTGACTTCTCCCATGACCCCCATCCTGGCGGTGCTCCCACTCTTGACTCCTCTCCAGACTCCCTCAGAGACTGCAGACATGCTACAGGAGATGGACAGAGACTGCAGACTTGATGCAAGAGCTCAATGCAGCCTCACCAGTGCCCATCAAATTCAGCCTCACTGTGCCCACCAATGCAGCCTCACTGTGCCCACCAAATGCAGCCTCACTGTGCCCATCAAATGCAGCCTCACTGTGTCCATCAAATGCAGCTTTACTGTGCTGTGAATGCAGTCTCACTGTGCCCATCATTGCAGCCCCTCCTGTGCCCCATATCCCAGTCTGCAGTCCCTGTCTGTGGGAAGGTGTGTTGTTGATGCTCAGTACAGTACCTTGCATGCCAGCAGGATATCCATGACGGCCAGCAGCAGGCAGGGTCTGTTTTCGTTTTGGATGGGGGCGGTGCTCCTTCCAGAGGATCTGTCTGCTGTGAGATGGAGTGGTCCCTGGCCACCTGCACCTTCAGTCGTCCTCATTTTCCGGCCCCAGTCAGCCTGTCCTCTGGTCCTGGGGAAGTGGAGAGCACTGAGTGGGAGTTGGAGAGAAGGGGGAGCAAAGAGTACTGGCGGAGTTGGAGAACACATGGGTGGGGGCAAAGAGTGATAGGGAGTGGAGATCACAGGGTTGGGGAGCGGAGAGTGCTGGGGGGGGAACTTGAGAGTACTGGGGGGGCCAACAAGAACAGGGGTAGAGAGCACGGTAGGCTGAGAGCACTGGGGGCGCTAAGAGTGTGGGGTGGTGGAGAGCACTGGGGGGGCTAAGAGTGTGGGGTGGTGAAGAGCACTGGGGGGGAAGAAAAACAGGGGTGGAGAGCACGGGGCTGGAGAGTACTGGGGGTACAAAGAGCAGGGGGGAGTGGTGAGCAATGGGGGGAGCTTGAGAGCACCAGTGGGGCCCAGAAAGAACAGGGGTGGAAAGCACGGGGGACTGGAGAGCACTATGGGGGGTGGAGAGCACATGGGTGGGGGCAAAATGCAGGGGGAGTGGAGAGTACAGGGGTGGGGAGTGGAGAGTGCTGGGGGGGAACCAAAAAGAACAGGGGTGGAGAGCACGGAGGGTAGAGAGCACTGGGGGAACTGAAGAGCACCAGGGGGGCAAAAAGAACAGGGGTAGGGAGAATATGGGGCTGGAGAGCACTGGGGTGAGGGCTGGAGAGTGATGGGAAGAGCTGAAGAGCACTGGGGGGGAGAAAGAACAGGGGGGAGAGTACTGGGGGGAGAGCACTGGGGGGAGAGCACTGGGGGGAAGAACAGGGGGAGAGAGGAGAGCACTGGGGGGGAAAGAACAGGGGGGAGAGCACTGGGGGGAAAACAGGGGAGAGAGCACTGGGGAGGAGAACGGGGGGAGAGCACGGAGGGGAGAGGACTGGGGGGAGAGGAGAGCACTGTGGGGGGGAGAACAGGGGGGAAGCACTGGGCGGAGTGGAGAGCACTGGGGGGAACAGGGGGGAGAGCACTGGGGGGGGGAGCACTGGGATGGTGGCTAGAGAAGGATGGGGAGAGCTGGAGAGCAGCAAGAACAGGGGAGGAGAAAACTGGGGGGGGGGGCAGGAGAGTGTGGTGGTGGAGGAGAGCACTGTGGGGGGGGGCAGGAGAGTGTGGTGGAGGAGAGCACTGGAGGGGGTGGCAGGAGAGTGTGGTGGTGGAGGAGACCACTGGGGGGCAGGAGAGTGCGACGGTGGAGGAGAGCACTGGGTGGGGCAGGAGAGTGTGGTGGTGGAGGAGAGCACTGGAGGGGGTGGCAGGAGAGTGTGGTGGTGGAGGAGACCACTGGGGGGGAGCAGGAGAGTGTGGCGGTGGAGGAGAGCACTGGGGGGGGCAGGAGAGTGTGGTGGTGGAGGAGAGCACTGGAGGGGGTGGCAGGAGAGTGTGGTGGTGGAGGAGACCACTGGGGGGCGTGGCAGGAGAGTGCGGTGGTGGAGGAGAGCGCGGTGGGGGAGGAGAGCACTGGGGGGAGGAGAGTGCGGTGGTGGAGGAGAGCACTGGGGGGGGCAGGAGAGTGCGGTGGTGGAAGAGAGCACAGGGGGGGGGGGGCAGGAGAGTGTGGTGGTGGAGGAGAGCACTGGGGGGGGGGCAGGAGAGTGTGGTGGTGGAGGAGAGCACTGCGGGGGCAGGAGAGTGCGGTGGTGGAAGAGAGCACTGGGGGGGCAGGAGAGTGCGGTGGTGGAAGAGAGCACTGGGGGGGCAGGAGAGTGCGGTGGTGGAGGAGAGCACTGAGGGGGGGGGCAGGAGAGTGTGGTGGTGGAGGAGAGCACTGAGGGGCAGGAGAGTGCGGTGGTGGAAGAGAGCACTGGGGGGGGCAAGAGAGTGTGGTGGTGGAGGAGAGCACTGGGGGGGCAGGAGAGTGCGGTGGTGGAAGAGAGCACTGGGGGGGGCAGGAGAGTGCGGTGGTGGAGGAGAGCACTGGGGGGGGCAGGAGAGTGCGGTGGTGGAAGAGAGCACTGGGGGGGCAGGAGAGTGCGGTGGTGAAGGAGAGCACTGCAGCCCCCCCCCCCCCCCCTCGATCCTCCTATCCAGGCACTGTGGCACAGATGGGCATCTACTCCTCTGGATCACAGCGCTGGATGGCTGTGTTCGGCGGCCGCTCTAACACAGTCCCGCCCCTCCAGACCGCCTCATGTGATAGGCGGAACGTGATTCTCTCTACTATCATACGAGCTGGTCTGGGGGGGCGGGACTGTGTTACAGAGCGGCCGCCGAACACAGAGGCAGTGCTGTGATCCAGAGGAGAGAGCGGAGGATGCAGCCGCCAGCGGACTCAGAAAAAAAAAGGCAGCATGGCAGCGGCGGCAACACCTTGGGGATTCCAGGGGGGGGCACTTGACCCCCCTTGCCCCCTGCTGCGGACACCCATGCTCACACATGCCTTTTGAGGTTTTTCTGGGGAAGTGAAAAAGCATATTATGAGGGTTGCTTTTTATTGTTTTCTATGGGACAAACACAAAATCTGCTGCATATGCTCTAAATGTAAACCAAAGACTTCAAATATATGCTGAAGTACTTGTAAGTGCATCTGCATTTATCAGTTTCCCTTAGTTCCCCCTAAAAAAAACTCCCAAATCCCATAAGTAAAGTCTACCCCATGTAATTTCCTATGATGGGGACAATGCTGCTAGTTTTGTCCCTCATGTAGGCTGTGACTGCCTGCACTACAGTGTGATGAAAATATATTGCAGGGGGAGTAAATATCAGCATCATCACTACAAATTCATAAGCCTGCAGCTTGTCAATCAGCAGCTGGTGTCCTGCCCGCTACTTTCTGGTTTGTCAGAACTGACTTTTCTGCTAAAACCCTTCAACTTCTATCTAACCTCCTCTATCGAGGAGGAGTGTGTAAGACCCAAATTAAAGCGGATTGGCTGACTCAAGGGTGGTAAAATAAGTTTTTTAATTTGTTATTATTAAGGTTCTTGCATTGCAGTAAATTAATTTGAGACCTATTTGGACTGCCACACAGAAGCCCTTAGATGTACTGTAATTATAGTTCCCATTCATATCTCATATCTGGATATGTTATTATTGGTTTAGGAGGTAAACCTGTCTTCACTTAAAATCCCTAGTCCATTGTGGTAACCTCTCTTGCAAAAGGTTGAATGTCAAAAGTCAAAACGGGTTTACTAAAGTTAAGAGCTACTGCTTTAGAAAATAACTACAAGTGGGTAAGCATGAGATGTCTAATCAGATAATAGTTGCCTCTAGGAAATCATGGACCTTAACTACCCTAATGAACATTGCTTCAAATACTGTGTTGTTTTTCTGAAACATGCTTAACCTGTTTGACATGAACTAAGATAAATTTGTCATTCCACAACTATGCACGGTAGCAGGGAGAGGCTCACGCAAAAGATAAAATATGCTTTACAGCAATGCTCTAGATATCTGCATTGACATTAGAGATACGTTCATCTGAGAAATGGGGGCCATAGAAAGAACCATTGCCTGCAGGCAAATGAATAGGTGAGCAATAAGCAATGATGTCTGATTAAGAGGAGGTCTACTTTGGCCTGCTTGGATAACACAGAGGTCTATGATAATGTGTATATAACCAAAAAATACAGTGGTCTTGAAATGGCTATCTCTAGTACCTCATTTCCACATCAGTCTGTCATCATATTTCTAATAAATAAAAATACCCAATTAATATTTCAATAATACATACAGTGTAAACCCATATAAAATGAAAAGTTATAAAAGTAAAAACAAACATATAAAGTGCATACATGGGCGTACAGTACCTAGAGCATTTAGCACCTGGGGTGGATCCTATATCTGGCACCCCCCCCCCCCCTTCACTGATAATGCCTGAATGCACTCAGCCCCCCTCACAATTGTACGCACTCAGCCCCTTCGTCACACCTCTACACACTCAGTCCCCCTCACACCTCTACGCACTTAGTCCCCTCACACCTCTATGCACTCAGCCCCCTCACACCTTTACACACTGAGCCCCCTCACACCTCTACGCACTTAGTCCCCCTCAAACCTCTACACGCTTAGTCCCCCTCACACCTCTATGCACTCAGCCCCCTCACACCTCTACACACTCAGCCCCCTCACACATCTACGCACTCAGCCCCCCTCACACATCTACTCACTCAGCCCCCCTCACACATCTGCACACTCAGCCCCCCCTCACACGTTTGCTCACTCAGCTCCCTCATGTCCACACACTCAGCCCCCCAAAACATATCTACGCACTCAGCCCTCCCACATCTCTATGCACTCAGTCCCCTCACACTTCTACGCACTCAGTCTCTCTCACAACTTCACGCACTCAGTCCCCTCACATGTATATGCACTCAGCCCCCCTCACACATCTGCACATTCAGCCCCCCTCACGCGTCTTCACAATCAGCCCCCAACACACGTCTACGCACTCAGCCCCCCAACACACCCGTAGACACTCAGCTGCCCCCCACACACATGTACACACTCAGCTCCCCCCACACACACAAACCTGTACACACTCAGCTCCCCCACACACACACAAACCTGTACACACTCAGCTGCCCCCCCCCACACACCTGTACACACTCAGCTCCCCCCCACACACACAGCTGTACACACTCAGCTGCCCCCCCAACCACACACACACCTGTACACACTCAGCTCCCCACCCCCCCACACACACCTGTACACACTCAGCTCCCCACTCTCTCAGACACACACAACTGTACACACTAATCTCCGCACCCCCCCCCCCCACACACACACCTGTATACATTCCGCTGTCTCTGTCTCTCACCTCTACCTAACAGTCTCCTACCTTCACTTGTACTCACAGCCCCCACTTCTAAGGTGGACTTCCTAGTCCCAGGTCCCTTTTCTACATGTCCCTGTGAGACATTAGAGGAGCTGCCATACAAAATATAGTACACACGAGGGATGCACATGTGGGAAGCAGCCAGAGGTGGCAGTAAAGAGCCCGACTGTGAGCTGAATAACACATCGGAGCAGCCACTGCTGACACGCATGAATATAGAGAGCCATCGACAGCCACAGAGCACCCTCCTGCCTTGTCCCATCCCTGATACCTGGCCTGACACCCCCCCAAAGTGTGGCACCTTGACCCCCCCATAGGTACCCCACTGATTGTATAAAATCCAGATACTTTCGGGTCCCATTTTTTCTTTTCAAATTCACTGTGTGACAACTGTGTTTAATATGTAATTTTGTCCATTTGGGAAGCAGTTGAACATATCTTATACACAGGGCTGTCATCAGGGGGGTACAGCAAGTACACATGTAAGGGGCCCATGAAGGGGCCTGGACCATGGGTCACAACCCAGGCCTTTTTCATCACGAAACAGCTACCATCAGAGGTGGAGAGGTGGGCCGATCCCACGTGTGTGCAGGTTTGGCATGCTTTTATGCGCTGTACGGGATGGGGTGAGGTCAGGTGCCAGGTCAGAGGTCCCAAGGGAGGAGAACATCAGGGGGAGGAGCACCACCTGCTCCTTTGTTTGTGCAGGTCGGAGGGCCCCATGGAGGAGGAGGTCAGGTGGAGGAGCCCCCCTTTTTTGTGCATGCAGGTCTGGGCCTGCTGTCACAGTCAGGCAGGCTCCGCTGAGGTACCAGTCCCACCTGCGACACTCCCTCCCACCTTTCCGGGCTGCCCCCCTTTGACACTCCCTCCCACCTGCCCCCCTGCCCCATCTGTGACACTCCTTCCCACCTGTCCCACTGCCCCCAACCTGTGACACTGCCTCTCCCCTGCCCCACTGTCCCCCACCTGAGACACTGCCTCTAATCTGGGATGCTGCCCCCATTCCCTGACACTTCCCCCTCCTGTCCTGCTACCAACCTCCTGTCCCTCTGACCTCCTCCCATGAAACCTCCCCCTCCAGTTCCGCTGCACCCCTTTCATCTGGCTGCCCCCTCCTGTCACGTTACTCTTCTCCTGTGACACTCCCCCCTCCTGTCCCACTTCCCCTCCTAACCCACTGCCCCCCCCCCCCTGCAGGAGGAGGAGGAGATGGGACTGGAGGAGGAGGACATGGGATGGAGAACATTTGACTGAAGGAGGAGGACATGGGATGGAGGAGATAGGCTTGCAGGAGGACGAAGAGGACATGGGATGGAGAAGGAGGAGGACGTGGAATGGCCAGTGGGCAGATGGGACAGCCAGCGGTTGGGCCCAGGGAAATGTTGGCGGCCAGGCCCTGGGGGGGGGCTAAAGCTGTGTAAGGAGCCCCACAATTTCTGATGGCTGCCCTGCTTATACATATAAAAAATATTGGCATTGCAAAGCTAGTATCAGCCACTTCATACCCCATTGTCTGCTCTAAATGTATGCTGGCAAAACCAGTTTAACTGGCAATACACCTAAACATTTTTCAGAAGACATTGCAAACATTTCTTAAAATGCTTGCCCTGCTTCAAACGACTATCCAATTAACCACTAACTTCAACTTGGGCATCTTTGCTTCCTGCTGCATATTACGCAATTTTCCTAACATACTATCCATAAACCTATGCGTATAAATAAACTGGATATGAAAAAACACAAATGAAACAATACTAACAATTTCCTCAGCACATGGACCCCTTTATGATTCCCACACTGTGTAAACCACATCATAAACAGCTTATTTCAGCTTTTAAAAGCTCTGTGGGGTAACATAGAAAAAAAAATCTTTGGTTCTTTAAACAGAAGATGACTTTAGCTACCATTGAAGGAGCCACTGTCATCTAGATCTCCTCTATTAGATACAAAGGTGACACTTAAAGGAGAAGTATAGCCAAAGCTTGTTTGGCTGTACTTCCTGTGACTCAGTTTCAGCAGAGAGTGTACTGAAGTCTGCTCTCTGCTGACATCACCTATACCAGTCCAGGCACTGAGACATCCCTGAGACATCCCGACCATGGAGTCTGGATTGACACCCGGCTTAGCATCTCAGCGAGATGCTGAGAGCCTGAGACGGCTGCTATTCTCCCTCCACAGCTGAGCATTTCAATGTTGACAGTCTACAGCTCTCTGCTCACGGAGCTCTGAAAAACAAGCGACCGGTGGTGTTTGATCACTTGGTTCTCAGTGCAGAGGCACAGAGGGACAGATGCAGCATCGGTCCCATGCTACATCCACCTAGGTAAGTATAATTCTGCGGGAAAAAAAATTGAATTCTCTTTTAAGCTGGGTCCACACGTTCATTTTTTTTCTCATCAAATTTGTATATTATTTTTTAAATATAACAAAGATTGAGAGATTGAGTACATACAAGGATGGTGGTACAATATTAAAATAGCAATAAAGCTAAAAATATCTATGAACGGATGAGTACATAACGATGTAAAAATGTAATAAGTAGTGCAACAAATAAACCAAAAAAGTATTACACGAGTAAGCTACTGACTATTGGTTCATTTTGCAAGAGCAGTAATAAAGAGATCAATCCAATAGGTACAGTATACAGGCATATCCCACTTTTAAGTACACAATGTGGTTTATTTACTAAAGCTGGAAAGTACAAAATCAGGCTCACTTCTGCATAGAAACCAATAAGCTTCTGACCCCAGCTTGTTCAATTAAACTTTGGTAATAAAACCTGGAAGTTCATTGTTTTCTATGCAGAAGTGAGCCTGATTTTGCGCTTTCTAGCTTGAGTAAATAAACTCCATTGTGTACTTAAAAGTGGGGTATGCCTGTATATTAAAAACAGAAGAGACAATGAGTTTATTAGTACCACACAATATTAAAAGAAAGGTAGAAAACAAAAAATAGGAGTAGCTCGAGAGAAGAGGGTAGAAAAAAGGGGGGAAGGGAATGGGGGGGGGGGGGTTCCAAGTGGTGATGCGCTCCCAATTGAATAGAAAGTATAGTCTAGGCAAATAAAAGAAAAGTACCAAGGAAATAATAGTGTGTCATCAAAGTCTGGAGGTAAACAATGCTTAACCCAAGGAAGCCATAGTTTTTCAAATTAACCAATTCGATCTCTTTCGATTGCTTCCATTTTACCATGAATAAGAGCTTTAATAGTTCTGTGTATGGTTTCAGCTAGAAATAAATATTACGTTTTCCATGCCTTAGCAATGGTTTATTTTGCGGCTGTTAGGAGCTGTAAAAGAAGGCAAAATTGATTCTGTGTAATCAGGTTTAATAGGGCTGTAGCAGAATTGGGCTGTATAGGTGTATCAAAGACTTTGGAGGCCAAGTCAAAAACTGTCTTCCAGAATTTTTGGCCAATTGGGCAGTGCCACCAAATATGAAGTTGAGTGCAAGACTCTGAACAGCCATGAAAACAAGCTCCAGGGTAATCAGAAGCATATTTCGATATTCTAACGGGTACCAAATACCAATGGGTTAGCACCTTAAACTTAGTTTCCACAGCAACAACATTAGAAGAAGCAGACTTAGTGGTGGACCATATACTAGACAAAACAGTAGCATTAAATGAGGGCTTAAGAGCCTGCCTCTCTACAAGGACTGCTATGTTAATAGAGGTTGCCCGCAAAAATATAACAAGGTCTGGTCCAGCTGGCTGGCGGATGCCTCCACGGCCTCAGACCCACAGCCTACTTAACGCATTTTCGTTTGTTAATAAATAGGAATATGCACCAGTGGAAATGTTATATATCTGAGTAGCGTGGTTTAGTCCCGAGTCGTCCTACTGCACATGGAGGCCGGTGAGATGCCTTGAATTCTCCGACATGTTTTGTATGTAACGCACTGTCTTATATTGCAACTCTTTACACGTCACGCCTGTAACACTAATCGTGACCAATGTATGTGTTTTTGTTTTTGTCTTTGTCTGTTTTGTTTTGCTTTTGGTTGCTTGTTCACTGTCTAAATTCCAATAAACAGATTTGCAAAAAAAAAAAAAAAAATGAGGTCTTAAGATCTAGTTCCCATTTGGAGACATATGAGGGGGGGGGGGGGGGGGGGGGCAGTGCTAGTACTACCTAAAATTTGCTTTTAGAGAAAGGAAACAAGTCCTCTAGCATGAGGGTCACAAATACATATGCATTCCAAACGTGACATCTGGGATAGTTGTGACTTGGAATTGAGATAAGGTTGGAAAAAAATTTTGATTTGCAAATATCAGAACAGTTCCAATTGAGGAAGTCCAAATGTATCACACAAAGTAGGAAAATAACATATGGAGGAGGCAGATATCAAATTATATAAACAGATAAATTAGCTGTTATTCCATGCTTTGAAAGAATTAGGAGTGATCCAGGCAGGGTAAAAAGAGGGATTTTAACAAAAGAAAGGAGCGGTAAATGAGCAGATTGAAGGTCAAGAGAAGTTTTGAATCTGTCTCAGGCGGAAATTTTTTATTTTTTTTCATAGGATTGCGAATAAATGTACGATCAGTTGGTCTTAATCTTAACCATAACATGTTAGATACTGAAATAGGGTCAAAGACTCAATTGTTACCCATAAAGGAATTTCTTTGATCTCATGGTATTTTGGTAAATATGCAAGGTGTGCAGCATGATAGTAAGCAGACATTTTTGGGAGACCTAAACCTCTGCAGCATTGTGGGAAACAGAGAGTGGATTTAGAGGTTCAAGGTTCTTTTTTTACCCCAGATAAAAGAGATAATTCTGTGCTGTATAAGCCGTAAAAAATGAGATGGAACGGGGGTGGGCTAAAGAGATATAAAAACTTGGGCAATATAGCTATCTTAATTACATTAATTTTGCCTATCCAGGATAGAGAGCTAGAGGTCCATTGTGATAGTAATTCAGTAGCCTATTTTAGTAATAGAGGGAAGTTAGCTGAGTATATGTCAGTTATTTTAGGAGTGAGTTGTATTCCCAGGTATGGAAGTCTATGAGGTGTCCAAGAGAAGGCAAGTGAATATTTAGCAAACTGAAGGTAGGTCTGAAGGAGGCAAAGAAATGTTGAGCGCAGATGGTTTTTTATAGTTAACTGTTAAGCCTGAAATGTGTGCAAAATGGTTTAGGACAGAGAGGAGATTAGGTGCTGTGATATGGGGTAATGACATCAAGAGTAAGATATCATCTGCAAAAAGACATACTTTATGATGACATCCAGCTAGTTCAATACTTTTTTATGTTTGGATCAGATCTAATTAAATGGGCCAAGGGTACAATGAGGAGTGCAAATAGGAGGGGGGGGGGGGGAGAGGACATCCTTGACGGGTGCCTCTCCCAATAAGGAAAGAGTCAGATTTAAAACCAATATATTTGATAAATGTGTTCAGTTTTTCGTATAAGGATGAAATCCACTTAAAAAAATGCAGTCCAAACCCCAATTTTTGAAGAATATATTCTAAGTCGGGCCATAAAACAGTGTCAAATGCTTTTCTTATATCAAGCGACAAAAAACATGAAGATAGACGTCTGGATTTAGCGACAGGGGCAAGAAGCTCTACGAATATTATCACTTGCTTGGTGCGAGGAGATAAACACAACTTGATCTTGATGAACAAGTTCGTCTAATACTTGATTGAAGCAGGTTGCAACAATTTTAGCTAAAAGTTTAATGTCAATATTAGGAAGCGAAATAGGACAGCAATTTGTCCAAGAGGTTGTATTGGATTTAGTTTTTGGAAGCATGGAAATTATGGCCATTAGGATTCTGAACGAAAAGAGTGTCCCCTCAACAATGTATTGCAGGCCTCATTTAGGATAGGAGATAATATATCATAAAATTTCTTGTAGTAGGAAGCAGAAAATCCATTTTGGCCAGGACGTTTATTAAGTTTTAAAGCTATAATAGCCACGATGACTTCTGATGCAGAGATGGGAAACTCGAGTCGTTCACAGTGAGTTTGTGAGTGTTGAAAGGGTCATTTGTGAAAAAAGGGAATCAGCAGCAGCATGGTCAAAATTATGGTTGAGCGAATATAGTTTAGCAAGATTTGAGTGGAATGTATGTAAAATTTTTACATGTGTATGAATCACGGTTTAATTTGAGCCGCACAGATGTCATAAGTTTTTGCAGTGACCGTAAGGTTCGAGCTTTGAGGTAATAAAGGTGTTGTGATTTACATATTCATTTATCTGCAGAGTCAGTTAGAAACAGGTCGAATTCTAAACAGGTTCTATTAAGCTTAGCATTAGTAGAAGGAGAGGGAGAATTTTGGAATGCATCATGACACAGATTGAAGTAATTTTCAAATTTTTGGTGAAGGAGCTTAGACCCGTGTTTGAGAAATTATGCTTGCCGGATAAGTGTACCTCGAATTAAAGCATTTATGAGCTGGATTGAGCTCACGCCAAGAGTCTAACATGTTATGCTTAGAGATAAATTCCTGAAACAAAAGCTTAGGGGGAACAGGAGGTGGGAGATTTATCCAAGAAGGGAAAAAGGACTTGGTTCGAGTCTCCACATATCACTGTACCTAACTTGTGTGAATCAATTACATGAAAAAGATGTTAATTAAATGATAATGGACGTTTATTAGGAGCATAATATGTTACAGCAACATCAGAAATGTGCCCAATAAGAATGAGGTAGCGACCTCCAAGATCTTTAATTTCAGATGAAAGTACAAATGGGGTTTTACAGTGAATAGTTATAAGAACCCTTCGTTGTTTCATAGCTGCCGAGGCTGTATATACCTGTGGATAAGAGGAGCTGAAAAATGTAGGAATAGATTGTTCAGTAAAATGGGTCTCTTGCAGGCAAAGAATGTGGATTTTAGCTGCGGCAAATGAACAGAATGCTTTAGTGCATTTTTGTAGTAGATTAAGACCTAAGACATTTAAGCCTCATGCACACTGGATGTTTTTGACATTTTTACAGCAGCTGTTTTTGGCTTCAGACGTTTTTTTTCTATAGTCAATAAACTCCCCATCATGTTATCCTATGTGTCCATGCACACATAGGCTGTTATTAGTAGTTGTTGGCTTGGGCGTTTTTTTGGCTTTAAAAAAAAGCCCAAAACTAGTGGGTTCTGAGAGGAGTTTTTCAGCTGTAAAAATGCTCCAATGTCAAAAAATGCTGATAAATGCAGATAAACGCTCAAAAACGCGGTTTACCAGTGTTTTTTAAAGTTTTTAATCCATTAAAAAATAATTTTTTTTAAAAATGCTAACGTGGAAACCGATAAGCGCTAATAAACGCTAAAAACTACTATCACAAAAATGTTAAAAAACTTTGAAAAACTCACTGCAAAGCTACTGGTGTTTTTATAATGTTATTTTAACATCCAGTGTGCATGTTTAAGGGGGCCATATTGGTAATTTAAAGAGTTGCATAATAAAAATGTTAAGTTCTGTCAGTAGGATCGCATAGATTTCAATATAGGGGTAAGAAAAAGAATAGGCTGGAAGAAAAGGAAAGTAATTGGCTCTCGTCGAGCAGATTTTACTAAGATTTGTAAAATAATAAAGAAAGCTAATAGCTCAACAGAATGGCGTACTGGAGGAGCGAAAATCGGTCCACCAGAGGCCAAAGAGCTAGCGTCAGATGCCCACATAATAATGGGAATCAGAGGGTAGCAAATGGGTTGTGCATAAACACCACCAAAGGGAACGCTGCCAACAATAAAAGGTAATACATAAATAGAAATGATACCATTGTCCCTTTAAGTTGCATACCCATCATGTGTTATGAGAAAGCATATGAAGAGAGATGGAAGGAATGGGGTAATGCAGGGGTGCTCAACCAGTGGCCCGGGGGCCACATGTGGCCCGTGGAGCCCTCTAATGTGGCCCTCGACCTCCTGCTCTAAGCTGGCAGGTTGGCAAGCCCAGATCGCGGGTTGCAGACCCGCCATCCCAGAGCAGCAGTTTTGAAGCTGTCGGCGGAAAGAAATAAACAAATATAGCAAACAACTTGCTGCTGTCAGTAAATATATATATATATATATATATATATATATATATATATATATATATATATATATATAGACCAGCATAAAAGTAAGGACTTTAACAATAGAAAAACATTTGCATTGAGTGAGTTCTAAACTGGTAATAAAAAATAAAAAAAGTGGGGTTTACCAAACATCTAGTTAGTTAGAAGTTAAAGATATAAGAGTACCTGACATCAAGTCAAACAAAAAGAAAAAAGTCAGTCCATAGAGTCCTCAGGAGTTGGCGTAGAAGAAGAAAAACAACCACGTTTTGATTGCCCCTTGCGACTTTTATTTCCTTCAGCACCAGCTGATTTTTGCAGGCAACGGAGAAACATTCGACTTTTGCATTGCTTTGGTTGAGAGGGCATTCTAGAAGCTGGATGTTTTGTAAAGAAGATTGGAGTTCTTCAACAGAACAGCAAACATATTTAGATCCTTGGTTGGTGAAGCGAATTGAAAATGGAAAGCCGCATTGATAGGTGATTTGATGTCGCTGTAGAACTTGAAGAAGTGGCTTCAAACTCTGACGCTTCGAGATGGTGAGCTAAGATAGATCAGTAAAAAGTTGATAGGTATGTCCCTGAAAAATGTATAGTGGCTTGCAAATCAGTGACAAATTCAGACTTCTGTTGTTTAATATGTAGTTGAAAAGCATTAGGAGTGCTCAGGATGAAAAAAAAAAAATATATATATATATATATATATATATATATATATATACAGTGGGGCATTTGAGGAGCGTTGCTTGATGCGACTTGATTTTGTATTAACGCAATAGATGCATTAGTGTGCATTAGGAACAGTGTTAACATTCAACACATGTGTGAACTTAGTCTGAGAGTCCCTCACTTTCTATTTCACCTCCTCATATACATCTAAATGTATCCACCAAACACTGTTTTTCCCTTGGGGTACCATGGCTGAGAATTATTCCCCCCTCCCCACCTTTTGCATAATGGTTACTTTTTCAAGACACTGTATTTACGTGTGTGCGTGTGTGTGTGTGTGTGTGTGTATAATACAATTGTGTTTTATAGTTGGCCCCCCTACTTTTGTCCCTATCCCCCCATGTGCCCCCCTAAATATGAAAGCTGTAGACGGCACTGTCTCTCAACGCCCCTCCCCCGCATCGCCGCATTTCTGCATCTAAAAAAGACATTACTGTGCAGGCACAGGCAGCAGAGACATGACATCACCTCTCACTGCCCACCTTCACTCTGGGACAACAGGGACACTGTCACTGGCCACTGGCAAGTGACAATCCGCATCTAGTGGCATGCGCCGGTGGCAAGTGACATGCTCAGGGCTCCTATTGATTCTGCATTATGGGGAGTTGAAATATTTCATTTTATATTACAATGTAATAATAGAAATAATGCGCTTCAATCATCCTGACACCATATTAACCATGGTGTGGTGATGATTGAAGCGCCAACATCAGCCATTGCCCCGACAAATTGCACGCATACATTTTGGCAGTGCCCCTCCCTAGATTAGATTCTGGATACGCCCCTGAATAGAGTGTACACTTTCCAAAGTGCAGTTGCTCCAGAGCTTAGTAAATTAGGTAAAGTTTCACTTTATAAAGAATATCCAATCACATGCAAGGTAAATTTTAAAAAGAAACAGCATTTTTGCTTGCACATGATTGAATGATGGAAGTCATCTGAGCTTCTACTTATTTACTAAGCTCTGGAACAACTGCTCTTGCAGAGTGCAACTGCACTTTGCAAAGTACACAATCTATTTGCCTTTAGTAAATCAACCCCATTCTGTCATCCATGTCAATGTCTATTATGTATTCTTCTACTTGTATGTTTTCAACTTGTTGTACTATACTGTGCCAGGTCACATAATTATGTCATTTTTCAAATATTTTTGACAATAAAGAATTTTCAAACATTTTTGACAATAAAAAAGTCCTGTGTACATTCCGCAGTCGGTGAGTCAACACAACTATACCTGCTCATAATAATTGCCTTCAATGACACATATGAAATGTATTCTTATTTCCATAAATTAATTGCAGCAGGTTCGGCAAGGCTTCTCTTCATGCAGGAATCCTTGAGATAGAGAGTCCCGGAGCAGAGGAGAGAAGGGGATCAGCATAGGGACAGCATGACAGGTGTGGATCGCATAGTCATGCCTGTAGAAAAAAAATGTGTCCCCTTTAAAAAAGGGGGAGTGGCCGGAGCAGAGGAGGCGCTCGGGTAACAGGCAAGGAGGAAGAAAGGGGGAGTGATGTCACTAGAGAGCAGCGGAGGAAGAGATTCCCACCCACCCTCCCGAGTTATGGTTAAGTATAATAGGGGCGTTAAAGACAGCCTGTGCAGTGGTTGGGTCTTTGGAGGAGAAGAAGATGGATGTTATATGTATATATAACATGGTTGGTACCCATCTGTGGTATGGGGTTATCAGGTACCTTCCAGTTATGAGGGGTTTACCAGGAAGGGGTAAAAAGTTGGTCACTGCAAAGGTTGAGTACCATCTCTGAGTCCGGGGGGGCTTGTGACTGGAGGTCTAAAGTTAAAAGAAGTTTGTCGCAGTGACCAGTGGTGTGTGTTCCCTTTGAAGACCCCAAAAAGTACATAAAAAGTTGGTTAAGAGTTATTTAAAATGTTATTTATTTAATTTTATGGTAAGCGGTAATAAAAGGCCGTCAAGGCCATATGCTCCAAAATCTTGTCACGACATTTATGGAGATATTTGGATGGGTTAGATATTATGTTTATTGGGTGGCTACAGTGACTGGGGGTTAGATCCTTCACCTGTCAAGGTGTTGGAGTATTTTTGAGGCTGGAGTCTGGTTGGTAAGACAGCCATAATGGTGGAAGTCCAGGACTCTTTTTCAGATGTGGGACAAGGCAATTGTCTATGTGTGTAAACATACCCTATCCAGATGGTTGAATTGCTCTGTGCTAGAACATGCCAAGGCTGATTAGTTCCATGTCCCATACTGTTAGACTTATTAGTTATCCTGTACAGTTCTGCTTTCATGTGGCTTCTTCAGCACTTTGCAAGGTGATCTCAGGTTTGGGTTTCAAATGATCAGATACACTATTGCATATTGCTTCCTGTGCAAGAACTGTATTGTCATGACCTTTATATAGTTGTTTGTATTTGGGTTGCTGTCAGTTCTGGACAAAATGTTTTTGCCTACTATGAAGATCAAAAGCTGTTTTATGAGTTCTAAAAGGTTTTAGGCTGGGTTCACACCTATGTAAAGCAGGAGACTGGCTCTATATGGAGCCGGTTTACACATCTCCGCGGAGGCTCCAGTGCAATTTGCAAAGGAGTCCTGTGCATCTTTTGGTCTGTTTCAGGTGTGAATTCAGCCAAAAATTCGGGCTGAAATCGGACCTGAAACAGTGTGTCTCCACACTGGACTCCTGCTGTGAACCACTGCATGTTATAGTGTGAACCTAGCTTCAAAGGTTTAGATATGTAAGATTTTTTTTTAGGTTTTTATGAAAGTGTTTATTTATTGCTTTATAGACCTGATAAAGGCCCCTTGAAAGCCCTGAAATGTGTTAAATATGTTATTTAATTACTGTAAAACATAACCTTTATCTACACTGTCAACCAGATGTAGCACTCTGATGTTTAGGCAGAGTTGTTATTACATTTATTTGCCAAGTAAAACTTGACTTGACCAATTGTTAGGAGGTCAGTTGATTTTGCCCTAATTCTGGAATTGCTGCACTTCTCTCTTCTGTTGCTAGATGGCCAGGTGTCTGGTGACATTAGATACGACAAGGGCATTGCAAGGACATATTAGGAATGAATGGAGTGTCTCAGCTAATGGGCAGGGATTTTCTTGGGTCCCTTGGACTGCTGGGAGAACCTATTTATTTGGGAGGAGTCAGGTGATCGGGGTTCTGTGCCACCTGGGCGGCTGTCTGGGTGGACATGTGTTGTATTGCCCCAGGCTGCTAGGCCAGAAACCTAAGGCCTATTTCGGGACATCTGGCTGCTAGGCAATCTGAGAGCTTATCCAGAAGTAGTGCAGGGCTGGGATTGCGGGCTTGTAGTCAAACCAGAAATAAAGGTTCTGCTGACCAGGGAACCAGTCGTGGTCAGAGGTAGAGGGGAAGCTGTTGCCACTAAGGATGAGCCGAACACCCCCCTGGTTCGGTTCGCACCAGAACCTGCGAACAGACCTAAACTTCGTGTGAACCCTATTAAAGTCTATGGGACTTGAATGTTCAAAAACTAAAGTGTTAATATTAAAGGCTAATATGCAAGTTATTGTCCTAAAAAGTGTTTGGGGACCTGGGTCCTGCCCCAGGGGACATGTATCAATGCAAAAAAACTTTTTAAAAACTGACGTTTTTTCGGGAGCACTGATTTTAATAATGCTTAAAGTGAAACAATAAAAGTGTAATATTCCTTTAAATTTCGTACCTGGGGGGTGTGTATAGTATGCCTGTAAAGGGGCGCATGTTTCCCGTGCTTAGAACTGTCCCTGCACAAAGTGTAATTTCTGCAGGAAAAAAAGTCATTTAAAATCACTCGCAGCTATAATGAATTGTCGGCTCCCGTAATACAGAGAACAGTCATTGAAAGTCATTGATAAAAAAAAAGCGTGGGGTTCCCCCAAATTCAATTACCAGGCCCTTCAGGTCTGGTATGGATATTAAGAGGAACCCCGTGTCAAATTAAAAAAAAAAAAATTACGTGGGTTTCCCCCTAAATATCCATACCAGACCCTTCAGGTATCATGCATCAGGTGACCAGGGCCCCTGTGTAACGTGGACCCTGCGTGTTCGGTTGGATTTCTAGATCCTCAACTTGAACCAGGAGCAACGCACAAGCTTTTCAAATAGAAGTGTCCTGGGCATTAGCAGGCTAATGACTTTAACAAGGAGGATGAGAGAGAGTAGTGGCCTCTGGCCTGCATCCATGCACATGAACATTAGGTGAGCATGGGCGACTAAATGAATGGGTGGCCCTGAGGCTCTGTACATAGAAGAGACTGTAGCTGTACATGCTGGTCACGCTTATGAAAATGGAGTGCCCTGTCTACATGCTAAAAGACAGTTTCAAGCATACACTACTCTTGGTAAAATAATATTTTCTAATGTTATTCTAGAACTTTCCTCCTGTTAATATGATGTCATGCCCCCATGTTTTGAAGGTCAGCTTCAGATTGATAATACTTCACCTCTCAACCATATTTTACACCTTAGGTATTTCAATCATTTCCTCCCTGAAGGCTAGACATACAGAATGAAGTTATTCCAGTCTCTCCTGATATATTTATCCCTCAAACTTTTCACCATGTTTGTCACCCAGACTAACTCTATTATATAAATGTTCCTTTTTGTAATTAAGCTATCCTGTACTCAGGTTGCCAACTGTCAGTAAATTCACAGACAGTTTGTAAAATCCATGGCTGCCCTGTGAGAAACCACCTTAGAGCCGGTTCACACAGCGGGCGATGCGAGGCGACACGACTCGCCTCGCCTCGCTCTCGCAAGTCGCCCCCGTTCTGTACAATGGAACCGTTCTGAGAGGAGCGACTCGAGTCGCTCCGACTCAGAAAAAAGGTTCCTGTACTACTTTTGGGCGACCTCGGGGCGACTTGCATTGACTTCTATACAGAAGTCATCTGCAAGTTGCCGCTGAGGTCGCGGCAGGTCGCGGCGAGGCAAGTCGGAGAACCGGCCCTTACTGTATGTGGTCTCGCGGGGTCCAAATAGCAGGCGTGCACACCCGCTGCACAGTGGGGGTGCTGATGCTAGTGGCCGATGGTTGCGATGACCGCCGGCCTCGAGCGTTCGTGACCAGGAGACACAGAACAAAGACGAGTGTGTGTAAACACACACTTTCCTTTTCTGTTCTGACAGGAGTGACAGATTGTGTGTTCCTATTAGCTAGGAACCACGATCTGTCACTTCCTGTAGTTAGTCCCTCCCCCTTCAGTTAGAATCACCTCCCAGGGAACACACTGAACCCCTTCACCACCCCCTAGTGTTAACTCCGTCACTGCCAGTGAAATTTTTTGAGTAATCAATGCATTTTTAATTACACTGATCGCTGCATTAATGCCAATGGTTTCAAAAATGTGTCAAAATTGTCCGATGTGTCCGCCATAATGTTGCAGTCACAATAAAAATCGCAGATTGCCGCTATTACTTGATAAAATAAAAAAATAAATAAAAATTCTATAAATCTATCCCCTATTTTGTAGACGCTATAACTTTTGTGCAAACCTATTAATATACGCTTCTTGTGATTTTTTTTTTTTTTACCAAAAATATGTAGAAGAATACATATCGACCTAAGGAAAAAAAATTTTTTTATATATATTTTTGGGGGGTATTTATTATAGCAAAAAGTAAAAAATAATGTGTTTTTTTCAAAATGCTGACAGCGGCCATAACACGCACAAACGATAAGCACCATAGGGGCGAACAGGCTAAATAGGCTGCCTGTGTGGTTCCCCCTTGCTTCTCCCTCTTTACCCAGCGGGAATTTGGTGTCGCCGGAAGGGATCAATACATTTATAAGCTCAGGGGATACCCAGAGTATCTACTATCACACGCCTATTGGCCACCTACATACTACAATTTTCACCAAAACCATATGCTTAAAGCCCTAGGGCTCAGCACAATATTGAGAATACTGTTATCAGCTCCTGAAGAAGCGTTATTTATTAGACGCGAAACATGTAGAGCACCAGAACACGTTTAAGCTTCAACTGTATATTTGATATCCGCTATTTTATATTCATATAAATATGTATTTGTGTTTTCCTTCTTGGAAACCTTGAGTGTATTACCTTTGATAGGATATCAACTAGGTCTTAAATGTGTATGTATAAGGAGGAAAAAACTTTTTTGTATCTGTACTTTTAATTTTGATTGTTTATATTTTATATGCAATTTGCTTTGATAATAAATAGAGATAATCTCTCTTGAATATATTGGTTGATTTTACAACTCTCTTTATGCCTAAAAAGTCCAACTGAACCCACATTTTTTTGAGGTCTTTTATGTGAAGGTTCTCTTATCTATATTTTTTATTTTTCTTCCCAACTCCCCATTTCCTGAAAAAGTCTATATTTGTGAAGTGGTTAATGACTGTGACAACAGAAATCTGAAAAGCCTAGTAATTGAGTGCCCTCGTGTGGTGTATGAGCAACATCACGCATTGATTTTTGCTGATCCAAGTGAATCTAGTCCAAACATTTACAGTAAAAACATAATCAGATAGGGGTGAGTGCTACAAATGCATGTATATTGTTGATCTAGTTACATAGTTCGTCAGGTTGAAAAAAGGCAAGGCCACCCAGTTAAAAAAAAAGAAAAAAAAACCCACACAATCCCTCACCCTCACCTATACACAATTCCTCACCCACAGTTGATCCAGAGCAAGGTGAAAAACCTTAGCAAAGCATGATCCTATTTGCCACAGTAGGGAAAAACATTCCTTCTTGATCCCCAAGAGGCAATCACATTTTCACTGGATCAACTTTATCTATAAATGTTAGTACCGGGTTAAGTTAAGGTTTCCCTGCAAAATCTTGAAACAATATTGTGAGAGTGCCTTCTTCAATGTACAAAATGTACAAAGAGAACAACTGCAGAAAATGTAATACACATGACTATAGTATGACTGATGTACCTCAGCTGCTGTACCAACCACCCAACTCCATACTTGCCCCTTCCCATTAAATGAGACCACACCTTCTTTTGGAGTATTTAGTGGCCGTAGCAGCCTCTTTATTAATCAAAATATAATAATTTAACATGTAACAAAAATATCAACAAAACATAATTTAACTTCAAACCCTGAGTGCGTTGGTCATCTGCAGTAAACTCCCCCTCTTCACCCCATTAGCATATCGATCCAAAACAAGCACTGCGGTAATATTCCTTTAACTAGGCCTCAAGCCGACATGCTAGCTCAAAGACACCGAACTCTTTTACCGCAGTGCACCCATTCACCATCTGCCATATCAACCCTCACTATATGGCATATCATCAACGAGCCCATATCTCCAATGGGTCCCGCATCAACTTCTCTGTGGGGAGGGGTTATCTTCCTGTACCTGCATCAACCAACACCCGCCAACCGCTACGACATCCAACACTGCAAACCTGAAAAAGAAAAACAAGTTAGCCTGTCCTCCCCCCCGCAGCCTCTATCATAACCACTCCATCCAAGGTAAGGGAGGGAGGGTGGGAACTTCCTTGCTCCAACTGACGCCGGGGCGTAGAGCGCGCACACGTCCTCGCGCTGACTCTGCCCCCCAGCTGCGCCAGCCAATCGCTGCAGTCTACTCTGCTCATGCCAGCCCTGCTCCTACGCTGCTCTCTCGTATATGGGCTGTGCTTGACTATTGTATGACTGATGTACCTCAGCTGCTGTACCAACCACCCAACTCCATACTTGCCCCTTCCCATTAAATGAGACCACACCTTCTTTTGGAGTATTTAGTGGCCGTAGCAGCCTCTTTATTAATCAAAATATAATAATTTAACATGTAACAAAAATATCAACAAAACATAATTTAACTTCAAACCCTGAGCGCGTTGGTCATCTGCAGGAAACTCCCCCTCTTCACCCCATTAGCATATCGATCCAAAACAAGCACTGCGGTAATATTCCTTTAACTAGGCCTCAAGCCGACATGCTAGCTCAAAGACACCAAACTCTTTTACCGCAGTGCACCCATTCACCATCTGCCATATCAACCCTCACTATATGGCATATCATCAACGAGCCCATATCACCAATGGGTCCCGCATCAACTTCTCTGTGGGGAGGGGTTGTCTTCCTGTACCTGCATTGACCAACACCCGCCACCGCAAGCAAGGATAACACCTTATCCTTGTGAGCACCGCCACACCCTCAAGGCACGCTCCACCCCATCCTGTATGCCCAAAGCCCACAAATCAGTGCCCACATCATTAAGGTGTACACCATCCTCTTTTAGGTACCGCCACGTCTCCACCTCCAACTCCAAATGCCGGACCGCCAACCCCCCATTGCGTACCACAAAACGACTGACCTCCTGATTAATCTTCCTGCGGGCCTTGTTAATTTTGTCCACAGACCTGGCAAACCTCCACTTGGTCCTGGCTATAATGTCAGACCACACTATAATCATGTGGGGAAAGGCCGCCCGCAGTCGCAAGAAATCATATTTAATGTCCCGCGTGACATCCAACTTGGTGCGGAGGCCCAAATCATTGCCCCCCACATGTAACACTAAAACATCCGGGGCCCTGTCAAACCCCGCAAAACGGCACACTTCGTGTACCATTCTGCTCCATAGCATGCCTGGAAACCCAAACCATTTCACACACGCCTCAAGTCTGGATATCCCCAACTGTCTGCCCTCTGGCCTAACATCACCCCTCCTGGCGCCCCAGCAGATGTATGAATGGCCCAAAATCCAGACCAATCCTGGCGCTGCATCTGAAAGAAAGTAAAAACACAAACCTAAATCACAGTAACTGCACATGTGGAACACAGACCCATGCCAACACGTGCCCTAGCTTCCCCGGCTAAACATCCACCAACTCAGGCCTCACGTAAGATCTAAACCTCGGAGACTCCGTCCGTCCAAACCCCACCTTACAGCCTCCGTCGCAGCCCCAATCCGGAAAGAATGCAAGGAAAACCTTTCCCCTTCCAAACCCAATGCCTTAAGGCACTTCCTAAAAACCCCTATGAACTGGTATCGCGATAAAAACTGGCCATTCCCATGTATCAACAACGGGCCCGGACTATCCGGCCGAGCGTTCAAAAATTCCTTCAAAACCAATACCGGGCAAAGCTTGCACTCACGAATCGCGAAAAACCACCACTTCCTTCCCTTTTCCCTCCTGATCCGTCTTTGATCTCCGTATCCGCATGCGCACACGGTCATCCCCACAAAAAACGTCCTCAAAAAACAAACCCCCAGCCCCTTCTTGGAAGGGCTGACCAATTCCCCTATACGAAACGCCCCAAAGAATGCCAATACAAACGCGGCCCTGAATAACACCCTCTCGTAATCCGAAAAACACACAACCCCCAACTGACCACAAAGTCTACCCAACAACTCGAAGGACACCGGTCTCCTGTCATCCTTCATCAGTCTCCCCTTCCTATAGCCCTTCATAGCCTGCCTTACCCAAAAGTCTTTGGTGAAGTCTTGTTCCCCTCTCAGCTTAAACCAAAAGGCCAAACCGGCCAATTTCTGCCCCATTCGGGACACTGAAACCCCCTGCTCCATGTTCCGTGATACAAAATAGATCACCATCAGCCGCCTATCTCGCACATCCGCCCCCACCTGTAACCCCAAAGCCTCCCATTCAGCCCATGTTTTCTCGTACGCCGACCAAGTGCCCCCACTCACCGACCGTCTGATCCAGTCGGAGGTTCGTCCAACGCAATCTTCCATAACTCCTCTGGGCAGGGTGCCCCCTGAACGTCCGCCGACGGCGCCAGCTCCCGGAATCTGTCCCACTGAAAGCGAGACAGTGCGTCAGCCACAACATTCTCCACCCCAGGTAAGTGCACTGCATGTATAAAGATGTTCAATTGCATGCATCGCAGTACCAAATGTCTCAACAGTCTAACCACCGGCGGCGACGCCGCCGACACCCGGTTGAGGACCTGCACCACCCCCAAATTGTCCACATGGAAGCGAACCTTCCGATCCCGGAAGGATTCCCCCCAAAGTTCCACTGCCAGTACCACTGGAAAGAGCTCCAGCAGCACCATGTTCCGCAGCAACCCCCCACCTGTCCATGCAGTGGGCCATGGGCCCGCACTCCATTTGCCTTGAAAAAAGGCCCCGAAACCCGTGGACCCCACCGCATCCGTGTAAAGTTCCAAATCAAAGTTGCTCACCGGCCCGGCCATCCATAGCGCCCGGCCTTTGAAACGCTCCAGGAAAACATGCCAAATCCGCAGATCCTCCCGATGATCCTTCGACAGACTCACAAAGTGTCGCGGGGAATCCACCCCCCCCCCCCCCGTACTGGCCGCAAGCCTCCTACTGAAGACCCTACCCATGGGTATTATCCTGCACGCGAAATTCAACTTTCCCAGCACAGACTGAAGATTCCTGAGCTGCACCTTCCGCACGCCCACCAACCCCCGTATCTCCGCCTTCAGCGCTTCCAACTTGTCTGCCGGCAAGCGACACTCCATCGCCTCCGAGTCCAACAAAATGCCTAAAAAAACTGATCACCGTCGTCAGCTTCTCCGTCTTCTCCGGGGCCAGAGGGATACCGAAACTCCGCGCCACCCCCTCCAGCGTTGTCAGAAGCACAGCGCAAAGTGCCGACGAGGCCGGACCTACGCATAGGAAATCATCGAGATAATGGATGACCGAATTCACTCCCGCGACGTCTCTGACCACCCATTCCACGAAGGAACTGAATTTCTCAAACAGCGCACACGAGATGGAGCATCCCATGGGCAGGCACCGGTCTACATAGTATTCTTCCCGCCACCGGCAGCCCAAAAGCCGAAAACTCTCGGGGTGTACCGGCAGCAACCGAAAGGCTGCCTCAATGTCCGTTTTTGCCATCAACGCCCCCCGGCCATAACGCCTCACCCAAAACACCGCCGCATCAAAGGACGTGTAGGAAACTGCGCTCAGCCGGGGGTCGATGGCATCATTCACCGAACCCCCTTTTGGGTAGGACAGATGGTGGATTAAACGATACTTACCCGGTTCCTTCTTCGGAACCACCCCCAACGGCGATAACACAAGGTCCGGCATTGGCATATCCGAGAAAGGGCCCGCGATCCTCCCCAATGACACCTCCTTCCGCAGTTTCTCCGAAACCACTTCAGGATGTAGCATGGCGGACCGCAAATTCCTGGACACCGGGGGGGCCGTCCCAAGGACGGCCGGAATATGAAAACCCTCCGCAAACCCCAAACCCAGAATCGCTGCTGCCTCCCTATCCGGATATCGATCTAGAAAAGGACGCATCCTTTCCAGCCTCACCGGCGTCGTCCCTCTTGTTCGAAGGCTCCCCGGCCCTGCCTTTCCCTTGTTTGAAGCAGTGAGACACCGGGTGGGCGCCCCCACAACCTGAGCACTCATGCTTGTATTTGCAATTCCCTGCGAACCGACAACTACCTTCATTGTACTGTCAGCAGACTCCCTTCTTTCTAGCGGCCGATTGACCGGAAGCCCCTGATCCACCGCCCCCCCCTGAAAAAACTGACTCGTAGTCCTCGCCGACGACATAAGGCGCATCCACAAACTGATATCCTTATGATCCCAGCGAAGAGCAGGTCGAATCGCCCTCCTTTGCCGAAACTGCTCATCATATCGCAGCCACGCCAATCCCCCGTAGACTCTGTGCGCTTCCCCTATCGCATCCAAGTAGCAAAACAGAGCTGAACAATGCTCTGGATTCTTCTCACCGATCACGCTGGCGAGAATCGCAAACGCCTGCAGCCAATTCGGGAAGGTCCGCGGGATCAACCAGTAGCGTCTCTTCTCCTCGTCCTCCTTCTTGTTGTCCTCCGGCTTGACCCTATCGAAGTTGAACTTTTCCAGGGGCAGCAGAGAAAATATCTCCACGTATTCCCCCTTCCAAATTTTCTCGCTGACCTCCTGTTTCAAGTGCGCACCCAGTGGCCCCTCAAAACACACATACACCTCACACCGCGTCCGCCAACCTGACCAGGTCCTGTTTTTTTGCTGCGTCCCCCGCTTTTTCCCCTGTGGCGGCAGCTGGTGCAGCCGGCGCGGCAGCCACCACCTGGTCCCCCGAGCCAGGAGCTGTGTCGCGCCCGCAGCCCCCGACCCGCCTGCAGGCCCCGCAGTACCCCGAGCACCGTCTTCCGGAGCGGTCCACGCCGTCCCCGGACCCACCCCCCCAGCCTCCAGCCTTCCGACTAGCTTCTTGAGTCCCGCTAGCCCCCCATCCGCCGGGATGCGGTCTCTCCCCCGCTGTGCCAGATGCGGGGCAAACGGGGCGGCATCCCCCCCGCCACGGGCAATCCCCGGAGCACCCTCCTCCCCCCCACTACCCGACCCCCCCAACCAACCCGCCCCAATGACCCATGAATAAAATCTGACTTACCGGGCCGCCTGGAAGAATCGCCTCCAGCCGCCGAACCCTCACCGACCACTGACGGAACGGCATTCAGTCCCTCCTCTTCAGACGACGACAGTTCACCTTCCGACCGGTCCGGGGCAGCCGCTCCATCCCCTGGCGACATCCGTATACGGGGCCCCGCCTGGGCTGCCGACGAGGTGCTCTTGGGCCGTCCTCTTCTCCGCCCCTGCCGCCGACTTCTGCATCGCCTTCCCCCGGCCTTTCGCTCCCGCCTCTGCAGCCGTTGGCATACTGTGGCGTGGCGGCCGCTGCCCCACAGGAGTCCTGTCCTCCGTCACTTGCGCAGTCCCTCCAGCATCATGGAACTGCCTCCGACGGCGTGGCCCCGCCCCCGCAGCGGCTGCGCTACGAGACGGGCCCGGATCCTCTTCGCGGCGGACCGCCGCGCTGATGGAGGCCGGTGTCTTGTCAAATAGGGTCCTCCATCAGATGCTGTCCCCTGCGTACTGCGCATGCGCAGTACTCAGGAACAGAGATTCCGAAAATTGCCGAGGATGAACGGCGCCTGCGCCGTGAGTCCAGGTTCTATCCCCACTATCCAAGTGGACATAGAGTTAGAATAAAAAAGAGCCGAGCGCAGCGAGGCCGAGCCCGAAGCGTGGCGAGCGAAGCTCGCCCGCGAGGGGCCCTCTAAAATTCTCAACCCTATGTCCGCTTGGATGGTGGGGCTACCACCTCCACTCACGGCGCAGGCGCCGTTCAGCTTCGGACTTTTTCCGAAGCTTCGTCTGCTCCTTACTGCGCATGCGCAGTACGGAGCGGACACATATTGATGACCGGACTCTATTAGGCAGAACACCGGCGCCGGACCAGCCACCGGCCCTACTGAGCTGCGCCCACCCACCCATCTGCGTCCAGAGGCCTCCTCTGCCCGCCGGGCTGGCCGTTTCGCGGGCGGCTAGTAGGGGGCGAGGCCAGCGTTCCCCGCATGGCGAAGTGTTGGAGCCCTGGGGGAATCAGGGGAGAATCGGGCCGGCGGGCGGGAACGCCGTGCCCGGGCCGATCCTTCCCCCTCCGTCCTCGTGGTGTCCCGGTCCCCCCCGAGGGCAGCCTCCACCTGTTCATGGAGCCACCGCTCCCCGTTTGCCGCCGCCGCGGCCCGTAGCTGGTGGACAAGCTCCCCCAGTGACGACGCCATCCTCCTCGGTGAACTTCCTTGCTCCAACTGACGCCGGGGCGTAGAGCGCACACACGTCCTCGCGCTGACTCTGCCCCCCAGCTGCGCCAGCCAATCGCTGCAGTTTACTCTGCTCATGCCAGCCCTGCTCCTACGCTGCTCTCTCGTATACGGGCTGTGCTAAAGTGCTCTAGTCTTTGAAAAACCATGGATTATAAAATGGAGAGTCCATGTGTAGTAAATGTTATTATTTATTAAAAATCAAGAGATTGCACATGTGGCTTTATGAATATCAGGCTTAATTCTGCAATTCAAATTACAGGCAAATGCAGCGCACTTTACCTTAACGTGTTACTAAACCCACACCAGTAAAATCAGCCTGTGTATGCAGTAAAGAATGCCTGGTATACTTACTGTGGAACCTAAGGGGTTAATCCCTGCATTGTGTAAAAAGGCTGTTTGATATCTCTAATAGTTGCCAACATTCCCCAAAAAATATTTCGGGACACTTTTTTGGCAGTAGGCGGAGTCGTATGCTAATTAGGGGGTGGAGCATGCATATCTAGCGTGATAAAAAACACAGCGGAAATGGGTGTGGTTTCCGCAAATGGGAGTGGCTTAAATGGGCGTGGCTCAAATGGGCATGTCTCACAGGGGCATTTCTCAAAGGGGCGTGGTTAGAGTCTGATATAAATGAGGGATGGAGGGGGAAAGGGATGGAGGGGGAAAGGGTGTGGGGTTGAGGGATAGCAGCCCCAGATCCTACTACACCAGAATAGAAATGTGTATTCCAGAGTTTAACAATTAGCAGATAAAGAAACCCCAAACACCTGGTGTTAGCGCTTTAATCATACTGGCACCATGGTTGTTATGGTGTCAGAATGATTGAAGTGTATTATTTCTATTATTACATTGTAATAATAATAGAGGGAGAGGGAAAGAGAGAAAGAAAAAGGGAAAGAAAGAAAGAGACTGACTGCTAGCACTGCACATGGGGGGGGGGGGGGTATTTGGGAACCCTACAGTTGCCAATCACTGCACTACAAGATCCAGATCAGCCTCAAAGATTACAATTGACTGCGTGCAGCACTTACCACCGGGCTGTGTTGTCCTGTTTCCTGCACAGCAACAGCAGAGTTTGGTACCATCAGATCTTTTGGTTTGTACGAGCCTTGGAACCTGAGGGTAAGGGATGAAACAAGGCATTACACATGAGAGAGAGGGAGGGGAGAGAGAGAGAGAGAGAGAGAGAGAGAGAGAGACTGCTAGCACTGCACATGGGGGGTGGGGTATATCCTACAGCCACATACTAGGGTTGCACCAATACTAGTTTGTTAGACCGAGTACTAGTACCGATACCCATTTTTACTTTGTAACGCTGTACCTTTAACATTTGAGGTGGGGGAGGGGAGGCAGGTTATCATTTAGGATGGAGAATAAGGTAGGTGGGTGATTGTTGGAATATACAGGAAGGGAGGGGAAAGGGGGTATTTGGGAACCCTACAGCTGCCAATCACTGCACTACAAGATCCAGCTCAGCCTCAAAGATTAGCACTGACCTCTTGCAGCACTTACCACCAGGCTGTGTGGTCCTGTCTCCTGCAAAGCAACAGCAGTGGTGTCCTTCCTCAAGTCCAGCACATGTCTCCTCTGGTTGTGCCTCCTCTTAAGACCCCTTTCTCACTGGGGCAGTGGTGGCATCGGCAATAAAGTGCTGCTAATTTTAGTGGCTATTCACTGATGTTTTAGTGGCTGCTAACGGGGAGCTTTTAACCTCCGTTAGTATCCGAAAAAGGGTCAAAACCACCCAGTTCAGTTTAATGGGCAGGGTAGCTTTAGGAGGTGTGTATTCACCACTCCAACAGCACCTCAAAGATACGGCTAGCAGGACTTTTTTACCATCCTGCTAGCGCACTGCCTCAGTGTGAAAGGAGAGGCTGTCTGCAGGTGTTATTTTTAGCACTATAGCACCTGCAAAGTGTCTGTGTGAAAGGGGTCCAAGTGCCCAGCATCCAATCGGATCGCCTCGCACTTTGGCCAATCGGGAAACAGGTCTAACATTCCTCCCCGTCCTGATTGGTGGGGGAGGAATGTTAGTGTGCAAATAGCTAAAATTAATTTACCATTGTGACACAATTGGGTGGGATCGGCAGAATCTCTGCCCCCCATGCCCACCCTATTTAGAGCCTTTGGCTCCGATCAGGTGGTAAAAAAAAATAAAAAATAACACCCCCGCCATAGGAATCCATGCGTCCAGCATCCTGAAAGGAGCAGGGTGCATGGATAGGGGTCAGCGACAGGGATGGGGGTGGCGCCTGTGCACCCACAACGCACAGGCCACCACTGCTCCGGCTCCAAGAAGTTCTGCAGCAGCTGAGACACTCAGCCCAGGCTCACACTAGCGCAATCACAGACATCGCATGTGATTGGCATGCGAGTTAAGCCATATAACTGTATGGCTGAACTCCCATGAGATTCTCACAGAAATAAGTGCAGGGACTTGTTCCCTCCCACTAGAATCGGATCGCATGGCTGTTCCCACCTATGCAATCCAATTCCTGTGCGAGTTAGCAATGCGATCTGTAAACCGATCCGGGGTGTCATTAACAATGTATTGTAGCCACAGTGGTTTGCAGAAGGCAGTGTGAACTATCTATGGGAGAGGAGAGTTGAAGGAACCAGAGCTGTAATCTTGCTGGTCAAGCATTGCGTCAGTGTAAAACTAGGCTCAGGGAAAGTCATCAGAGGTGGGGGAAGCAAAGCCTGGCTTAGTACATAACACTACTCGCCAGGTAGATCAGTCACCTGCCTCCAGATAAGCTTGAGGAGGAGAAGCAGATTGCCCTATTGTGCCGCACTTATTGGCACTAATAGGTGGCATGAATAAGCAGCACTGATTGGCATCGCTAATGGGCACCGATTTGTGGCACTGATCACTGGCATTGGTGGGAACTGTTTTTACACTTTATTTCTATTGTATTAGGACACTGATGATCAGAGCCCCGATTACTTCCCTAGATGTCCCCCTGTGAGGAGATGCTGCTGATCGGCTCTCCTCACACTAACAGAGCCAATTACCAGCATCTGTGTTTACATGTCACCAGCTGTGATTGGACACAGCGAATCACATGGTTAACCACTTTCAGACCGGACCATTTTGCTGGTAAATGACCAGAGGTCTTTTTACAATTTGGCACTGCGCTGCTTTAACTGGTAATTGCGCGGTCATGCAATGTTGTACCCAAACAAAATTTGCGTCCTTTTCTTCCCACAAATAGATTTTTTTTTTTTTACACAAAGTTGTCACTAAATGATATATTGCTCACACATGCTATGGGCATATGTGAAATGACACCCCAAAATAAATTCTGCTGCTTCTCCTGAGTACAGGGATACCACATATGTGGGACTTTTTGGGAGCCTAGCCGCGTACGGGGCCCCGAAAACCAAGAACCGCCTTCAGGTTTTCTAAGGGCGTAAATATTTGACTTCACTCCTCACTACCTATTACAGTTTTGAAGGCCATAAAATGCCAAGATGGCACAAAACCCCCACAAATGACCCCATTTTAGAAAGTAGACACCCCAAGCTATTTGCTGAGAGGCATGTTGAGTCCATGGAATATTTTATATTTTGCCACAAGTTGCGGGAAAATTACAAACTTTTTTTTTTTTTTTTTTTTCACAAAGTTGTCACTAAATGATATATTGCTCACGCATGCCATGGGCATATGTGAAATGACACCCCAAAATAAATTCTGCTGCTTCTCCTGAGTACGGGGATATCACATATGTGGGACTTTTTTGGAGCCTAGCCGCGTACGGGGCCCCGAAAACCAAGCACCGCCTTCAGGCTTTCTAAGGGCGTTACAGTTTTGAAGGCCATAAAATGGCAAGATGGCACAAACCCCCCCAAATGACCCCATTTTGGAAAGTAGACACCCCTAAATTTAGGGGTACACTAGTGAGACTAGGTAATAAATGGCGGGTTCCCTGAAACTATAAAAAAATAACTAACCAACCAGCGTCACCTGTAACAGTTATATGGTGATCACTGGTGAAAGGGTTAACTAGGGGGCAATCAGGGGGCTTTATGCGGTAGTATATGGGGGTCCCTGGCGCTATAAAAAGCTGCGGCGAACCTAAATACCTACCTGCCTAACTAGCGTCACCTGTGACACTAATACAGTGATCATAAAAACGATCGCTTATTAGGCTGGGTTCACACTGGAGCGATGCGGGAACGCCACGAATCCGCGGCGGGTTCCCGCATCGCATGCCTCCCGTCGGCAGTTCACACTGCCCTATGCGAACTGCTGGGAGTGTCAGTGAAATGTTAATGACACCCCCAAATCAGTTCGCATATCGCAGTGCGATCTGCAAACTCGGATCGCATGGTGTGAACACCCATGCGATCCGATTCTGCTGCGGACCAAAAAAAGGGTCCCGTGCGAGTTTGCGGCGGGTGCGGCGGGTGCGACACGAATTCAGCCATACTATCTGTATGGCTGAACTCGAATCGCACAGAGATCGGATGTGATTTGCACTGCAGTGCGGTGCGAATCACATCCGTTCTCATAAACCGCTGCAATGTGAACCCAGCCTTAGTGACACTGGCGACGGGGGGTGATCACGGGGTTAAACCTTTATTGGGGGGGTTAGGGGGGTACCTTAGAACTAAAGGGGGCTAACCCTAACTGCTCTAACAGTTATTACAGTCACAAATGACACCCCCTGGGTGATCAGGGGGTTAAACCTTTATTAGGTAATAAATGGCGGGTGCCCTGAAACTATAAAAAAATAACTAACCAACCAGCGTCACCTGTAACAGTTATATGGTGATCACTGGTGAAAGGGTTAACTAGGGGGCAATCAGGGGGCTTTATGCGGTAGTATATGGGGGTCCCTGGCGCTATAAAAAGCTGCGGCGAACCTAAATACCTACCTGCCTAACTAGCGTCACCTGTGACACTAATACAGCGATCAGAAAAACGATCGCTTATTAGGCTGGGTTCACACTGGAGCGATGCGGGAACGCCAGGAATCCGCGGCGGGTTCCCGCATCGCATGCCTCCCGGCGGCAGTTCACACTGCCCTATGCGAACTGCTGGGAGTGTCAGTGAAATGTTAATGACACCCCCAGATCAGTTCGCATATCGCAGTGCGATCTGCAAACTCGGATCGCATGGTGTGAACACCCATGCGATCCGATTCTGCTGCGGGCCAAAAAAAGGGTCCCGTGCGAATTTGCGGTGGGTGCGGCGGGTGCGATGCGAATTCAGCCATACTATCTGTATGGCTGAACTCGAATCGCACAGAGATTGGATGTGATTTGCACTGCAGTGCGGTGCGAATCACATTCGTTCTCATAAACCGCTGCAATGTGAACCCAGCCTTAGTGACACTGGCGACGGGGGGTGATCACGGGGTTAAACCTTTATTGGGGGGGTTAGGGGGGTACATTAGAACTAAAGGGGGCTAACCCTAACTGCCCTAACAGTTATTACAGTCACAAATGACACCAATGCAAAAAAAAAAAATTTACATTGGTGTCACTGTGACTGGGGGGGCAGGGGTAATTGGGGGGGTGATCGGGGGGGGGGGTGTGAGTGTGCCTGGCATGTTCTACTGTGTAGTGTCGTGTTGGTGCAACTCACCGATCCTCTCTCCTCGGTGTCAGAACGAAAAATACCGACACGGAGGAGAGATTACATCACTTCCTCTCCTGTGTTTACATTACAGGAGAGGAAGTGATGTCACGGAGCATTTTCATTCGTCGGGAGCGATCGCGAGGGGGTGGCCATGAATGAATGGCCGTCCCCTTGTCCGGGATCGCTCCCGAACAAATACCGACCGCCGCAGGCACCGGGCGGGGGCCCGATCGGGCCCCCGACCCGCGGGCAGGCAAGGACGTACATGTAAGCCCTTATGCCTGCCCGTGCCATTCTGTCGACGTACATCGTCGTGCGGCGGTCGGGAAGTGGTTAAAGAGCCGCAGATGTGGCTCTTTACACAGATCAGGGTCGTGCCGTGTCTCAGAAACACAGTGAGGCCATGATCAGTGCATTGCAGCCACACGAGAGCGGCTGTTCTGGACCGCCGTCATATGATGGCGGCCCAGAACAAGAACTGCACTGCCCCGTCGTCATTTGACAGTGGGCAGGCGGCAAGCAATTAAAGAAACAGGCCCCACATCAGCCCTATGTCCCCCATACTGTCCACCCACTGCTGTTTCCTGTCAACCACCCCCCCCCCCCCCCCCCAAATGGGAAGAAAAAAACCCCACCATAGGAAAAAATATATAACAGAAAAGGAGGGGTGCACCTTCAGCCATCCAACCCCATAAAGGCCACCCACTTCCTATTACCACCCCCACCCCCTAGATTTTGGTGTATTTAAAATAAAAATTAGGGGGTGGGGGCAGTAATAGGAAGCAGCTGTGGGTGGCCTTTATTTTTTCTAAATACACAAAAATCGAACAGGGTCACCATCAGCTATTTGTGCCACTTCCCATCTCCCCCCCCCCCCCCCAAAAAAACATAAAGCCCCACACATTCAAGGCTGTTCTCACTTTCGCTTCCTATAAATAAAATTCCTCTTACTGACCCCACCCCCTAGATTTTTGTGCATTTTAAATAAAAATGAGGCGGTAATAGGAAGCAGCAGTGGGTGGCCTTTATTGGACAGATGGCTGAAGGTGGACCCCCTCCTTTTCTACCCACCACCCCCATTTTGGGGGCGAGTGTAATATGAAGTGACAGTGAGCATCCTGATGTTTTTTTTTTTTTTTTGCTGGGGGGGGGGATAGGAAGCGGCAGTGGGTGACCCCCTTATGTGGACAAATAGCTGATGGTGACCCTGTTAGATTTTGGTGCATTTAAAAATAAAAAATTAACAGGGTCACCCACCGCCACTTCCCATCTACACCCCCCAATCGAGGCCATGCTCACTCACTGTCATTTCCTAGTATCACACACACCACCAAAATGTAATTTAAAAAAAAATATATATATTTTTTTAAAGTCTACCTTCAAGCATCCAACCCCATAAAAGGTCACCCACTCTGCCGATTCCTATTACCGCCCCCCATACCCTAGATTTTATGTACTATTAAAAAAAAATTAATTAGGGGGGGGGCAGTAATAGGAAGCAGCAGTGGGTGGCTTTTTTTTTAAATACAGAAAAATCTAACAGGGCAAACATCAGCTATTTGTCCCCATAAGGGGAGGGGGATCAGCCCACTGCTGAAGAGCTCTCTCAAAAAATAAATAAATAAATAAAAATACAAATAAATAAATAAATAAACCCACAGACATGATTCAAGGGAGGAGCTGCGGCCTGCTCAATTTTTGCTTACTTATAAAAAATTATCCCTAGAGAGCACACAGTCTGAGCCGAGCACTTACCTGCTCAGTATTGAGTCAGAGTCTCCTCGCTCGCTCCCTCCCTCCCTCCAGTCGTCCACGGTGGCGGCCGAGTGTCCGCGGCCCTGCCTGAGAGTCTCTGCAGCCTGGCTAGTAACACACTCGTTCTCGTTCCTTGTCCTCCTCCTCTGTCCCTCTCAGGAGGAGCCGGTAGTGTTTGTAGAGGCAAGAACCTCCTCCGAGCTCTGGCTCTCTGGCTCTGGTGCAGCAGTGTGACAGCACTGAGCAGCACACACTCCTCTTCCCGATCCACGTGGACTGCGATCTCGTTTGGGCGGGCCAGCGTAGTCACTTAGCTAGCCACGCCCCCGCTTGCAGTATTGCCAAATAAATGACATGATGAGAATAGCATGTGTCCTCCTTGTCCAATAGAGACAAGGAGGACAAAATGAGGCAAGGGGGGACACTCTAGGGTAGAGGGAGGACCCAGGCTGTTCTAAAAGCAGCAAAACATTTAACACTTGATTGCCCAAATTTCAGATGCCCGGGACAAGTGGCAAAATTCGGGACTATTAACGGGACAAATTAAAATCAGGACAGGGCTTGAAAATTCGGGATTGTCCCGTGATTTTCAGGACTATTGACAACTATGGATCTCTGACCCCCCTCTTCTTCCACAGCTCCCAATACATTTGCTGATAGTACAGCCTTGGGAGTTCTCTACACATGCTCAGTTTGGTGTGTATTGCTAAAAAAAATCTTGGGAGGATGCATCAGCACAGGGCCAATCAGCACTGTCCAGACTGAGGGTCAGTAGATCTGCAGCCTCATAGAACAGTCAGAGGAGAATGACAACAACTCCTCCCTCAAGCTTTAAGCAGACACTGATAGATGTCATAAGACTGCTATATACTGCAGATGAGAAAAGGTGTTTAGCAGTTTATATTTACTAAAATAATTGCATTTCCATGTTCTGTGTACTGTGGGAGACCAGATATAGTGAATGTAGGGCCCTAGGTTTAGTAACACTTTAAATCCATTGCAACCAATGCAAAGGATTTCAGTTCATTCATATATTTAGGTTTATAATGTATGTCACATAGGGGTTTATTTACTAAAGCTAGAGAGTGCAAAATTTGTCACAGTTCTGCATAGAAACCAATTAGCTTGCAGGTTTTATTGTCAACGCTTAATTGAACAAGCTGAGGTTAGAAGTGGATTGGTTTCTATGCAGAAATGTGACTAACTTTGCACTCTCTAGCTTTAGTAAATAAACCCCATATTGGTCTGGAGCACTTATGAGTTCAGTGAGTTCATTACTGTAGCCTGGAATTTCATTATTTGCATTATATGAAATCTATCTAGTTTCAAGTTAGTCTTACTACAACGTATACTTGCTGTATTGATTAATGTCATAATCCAGCTTCCCTGTATGTTGGGGCTAGTTAGTTTAGTTCTTAAAGCAGTATTAAATAGGGATGGCCCGAACGGTTCGCCAGGTGGTCGTTTCACTGCGAATTTCGGCTGTTCGCGGTCCGCCCGTTTGACGGACTATTGGCGCCGTTCGCCCGGTGGACTTCCGTGTTTACTGTGTAAAAGAACTTTGACCTATGATGACATATCCATCATGGGGTACAGGACAGCCAATTGAGACATTACAGCACATGGACACTTGGACATTCCCCCTAACTTATAAATACACCCGATTCGGTGGCCATTTTACATTCTTTCTTCTGTCACTATAGGGAGAGGTTGCTGTGTGGAGCAGGGAGAGATTGCAGTGACCCAAATCGCTAGCTATTTGGTACACAAAAGTTCTTTTCAGGACTGGTATAGGTGTTAGGTGTATATAGGTTTGCTGTGCTACTGATTGTTGCAGCAGCCTGAGTTTCTTTTGTCAGTTTAGAGAAAGGGACAGGACGGTGTGTCTGCTGTAGGGACAGTCAGTTTAGTCATCATCATTAGCTGTTACTATCAGGTCCACAAAAGTGCTATTCCAGTTATTGTTCCAGTAGCCTCTGTTTTGTCAGTTTATATAGGGACAGGCAGGAAGCAGTGTGTGAGGCAGTGAGGGTCAGTTTAATCAGTAGCTGTTACTATATTAGGTCCACAAAGGTTCTTTTCAGGACTGGTATCAGTGGTATGGTAATAGGCTTGTACACGTATAATATTCTTTCTTCCAAATATAGAAAGAATATTATACTTGACTGCTGCCCTTCTGCTGCAGTCTGCTAATCATTCACAACCTACTTGTTCCACAAAGGTCCTTATAAGGACTGGTAACTTGGTCTGTCTAGGGTGCTACAGTACATAGGGTTGAGTGAGGTACAGTCTGCCATTCTATAAGGACTGGTATAGGTCCACAGTACATAGGGTTGAGGTGCACTACTGCTGACCACTGCCCTATTCTTGCAGCAGTCCTTCATCGGTATATGGACTGACGTACAGTCTGCTAATCACTCACACACAACCTACTTGTTCCACAAAGGTCCTTATAAGGACTGGTAACTTGGTCTGTCTAGGGTGCTACAGTACATAGGGTTGAGTGAGGTACAGTCTGCCATTCTATAAGGACTGGTATAGGTCCACAGTACATAGGGTTGAGGTGCACTACTGCTGACCGCTGCCCTATACTGCAGCAGTCCTTCATCGGTATAGGGACTGACGTACAGTCTGCTAATCACTCACACACAACCTACTTGTTCCACAAAGGTCCTTATAAGGACTGGTAACTTGGTCTGTCTAGGGTGCTACAGTACATAGGGTTGAGTGAGGTACAGGCTGCCATTCTATAAGGACTGGTATAGGTCCACAGTACATAGGGTTGAGGTGCACTACTGCTGACCGTTGCCCTATACTGCAGCAGTCCTTCATCGGTATAGGGACTGACGTACAGTCTGCTAATCACTCACACACAACCTACTTGTTCCACAAAGGTCCTTATAAGGACTGGTAACTTGGTCTGTCTAGGGTGCTACAGTACATAGGGTTGAGTGAGGTACAGTCTGCCATTCTATAAGGACTGGTATCGGTCCACAATACATAGGGTTGAGGTGCACTACTGCTGACCGCTGCCCTATACTGCAGCAGTCCTTCATCGGTGGGAAGTTGCAGAAGGTGCGTTCAATTACTTCAAAGGACGCACCAGACTTGGTTGAGTGGCTCGCTCAGCCTTACTCTTCTGCACCCTCTTCTTCACTCTCTGCTATGTGCACCCCCAAAGACACTACCACCAACAACACCACCACCACCACATACCTTCGGCTTGAGTCACAGGAATTATTTTCCGATCCATATCAAGACATTTCTGATGTGCAGCCACTCTTGGTATTGGATCAGGAAGAGGAGGCAGCAACAACCGCTACTCAGCAGTCTGACGACAGTACCCAGGACAGCCTAAGGAGGAGATTGGTCCCCGGTGTTGCTGCCTACTCCGAGATCTCTACTTATAGCGGTGGGGAAGGTGACGTCGATGATGACGTGTCTAGTGATGTCACGTGGGTGCCCACAATGGACCAGCAGATAGGGAGGAGAAGCAGGAATAACTTACATTGCACAGGAGGGCCAAAGCAGACTGCAAATGTATCAGGAGCGAGTCATCGACCATGTACGGTCACATCTGGCGCTCCCAGGACACCGGCACATGGCTCCGCAGTGTGGGCTTTTTTTAATGTGTCCGCTGCTGACAATAGCGTTGCCATCTGCAATCTTTGCAGTCAACGCATTAGTCGCGGTAAGCCCAACACTCACCTAGGGACGACCGCCTTAAGAAGGCACATGAGCAGCCATCACCGAGCCGAGTGGGAGCAACGGAACACACAAAGCCACACTCCAGGCTCTCACCGTCCAGCCTCGTCTTCTACTTCTCCTTCTCCTCTCTCCTCACAATTGTCCTCCACTCCAGCTTCCATCACGCCAAGCTCACGTTTTTCTGCAAAAAGGCAGGCTTCCGTGGGCCTAATGTTCGAGCGTAAAAAAATGATGACACCGGATAACTCTCTTGCCCAATGGTTGACGGCTGGCTTGTCAGAACTCATAGCCCGCCAACTACTGCCATATAAACTGGTGGACTCGGAGGCCTTTCGCAAATTTGTGGCCATTGGAACACCACAATGGAAGGTCCCAGGAAGGAAGTATTTCTCAGAGAAGGGCATCCCAGAGCTATATGGCCATGTTCAGCGGCAAGTGAATGTATCTCTGGCACACAGTGTCGGTGCCAAGATACATCTGACCACAGACACGTGGTCTAGCAAACACGGGCAGGGAAGGTATATCACTTTTACTGCCCACTGGGTGAACCTTCTGACGGCTGTCAAGCATGTAACTAACCCGTGGCACCCGTGTAGATTTGGTTTTACCGCCACGGATTGCATGCAGGCCTTACTCTTCTTCTCCTCCTCCTCCTACTCCATCCTCCTCCCTCTCTTCCTCAGCTGACTCCTCCTTTTCTGCTGCTAGCGTCTCTTCCGCTGCGCCGTCCAAGCTCCCCAGAACCTATTCGACATGCCAGGTGAGACGTTGCCATGCCGTGCTGCGTCTGTTGTGCCTGGAAGCCAAGAGCCACACTGGCCCGGCACTCCTTTCAGCTTTGCGTTCACAGGCAGATCAGTGGCTAACACCGCTCAATTTGACAGTTGGTAAAGTGGTGTGTGACAACGGTGCCAATCTGCTTAGCGCATTGAAACAGGGCAAAATCACACACGTGCCATGCATGGCACACGTCTTAAACTTGGTCGTGCAGCGATTTGTTGTCAAATACCCTGGGGTCCAGGACATCTTGCGGCAGGCAAGGAAAATCTCGGCCCATTTCAGAAGATCTTACACGGCCATGGCTCGCCTTGCTGACATTCAGCGGCGACACAATCTGCCGGTCAGACGTCTTATTTGCGATTGCCTGATGCGATGGAACTCAACCTTCTATATGCTTGATAGGCTGCTCCAGCAGAAACGTGCAGTTAACGTCTACCTGTATGAACTCTGCGGCAGAACCGGTTCTGGGGAGCTGGGTTTTTTTTCACCGCGCCAGTGGCTGCTCATGTGCGACGCATGCAGACTTCTGCGCCGATTTGAGGAAAAACTGGTCAGTCGCAGCCATGGCGCCATCAGTGACATGGTACCTTATGTCTTCTTTATGGAGCATGTATTGCGTCGTGTCATTGATCAAGCTGTGGAGGAGCAGGAGCGGGAAGATGAGGAAGTCGCAATGCTGGATGAATTCCCAGGGGGGGCTACTCTATCTGAGACAAGTGAACAACAGGAGTCTGAAGAGGAGTCAGAGGAGGATGGTGCCGGGGCGGATGAGGAGGAGCAAGAAGAGCATGCTTTAAACCTTTCTGGGATCCCTGTTGTGCGTGGATGGGGAGAGGAGAATGAAGAGGATGACATTATCCTGGATGATGAGCAGGAGCCAGGCCACCACACCGCTTCCACTTTAGTGCAAATGGGGGCCTTCATGCTCCAGTGTTTTAATAGGGACCCCCGTATAAAAAGCATATGGGTCAAGGACCAGTACTGGGTGGCAACGTACTTAGACCCCTGGTACAAACACAAAATGGTGGAAATGTTACCGCCGTCACAGAGGGCTGGCAGAATGGAGCACTTCCAGGCCTTGCTTTGAGAAATGCTGCATTCTGCCTTTGCGTGCGCTGGCAGAGGAGCAATTCCCACTCCCAGAGAAGGAGTTGCGGGTACCAATCCAATAGCGCCTGCAAGAAGAGGCCGGTTTGAAGATGTGTTGGTGACTTCGGATATGAGGTCATTCTTTCAGCCGACCCATCGACAGGTGTCATCCGGATCCAGCATCAGGGAACGCCTAGACCGTCAGGTGTCCGACTACATCGGGTTAACAGCCGATGTGGACGCTCTGAGGAGTGATGAACCCCTGGACTACTGGGTGGGCAGGCTTGACCTCTGGCCAGAGCTTGCCCAATTTACAATCGAACTGTTGGTTTGCCCCTCATCCAGTGTCCTGTCCAAAAGGACGGACAGCGCAGCAGGGGGGATCGTGACCGATAAGCGCACTCGCCTAGCTCACGACAGTGTTAACTACCTCACATTTCTAAAAATGAATGAGGCATGGATCTCGGGAGGAATTCAACCAATGTGACCAGTAGACCATGTATATGTCTATAAACAATATTTTTAATCGAGCACGGAGACCTTCTTTCTTCATTTGGCTCACTTCCTTGTCCAAAAAAAGCACACCGTACTATATGCCCGTGCCCGTACCTTCCTGTTTGAAGAGGTTGAGCGGTGTCATATTTCTACTGGGGCTGCTTATTATGAGGGGCTCCCACCATCCCTGTGCTGTGCTGACATCCTCCTGGGGCTGTACCTCTGCTGTGCATATTATGAGGGGCTCCCACCATCCCTGTGCTGTGCTGTGCTGACTTCCTCCTGGAGCTGTACCTCTGCTGTGCATATTTTGAGGTGCTCCCACCATCCCTGTGCTATGCTCATTATGAGGGGCTCCCCCCATCCCTGTGCTGTGCTGACTTCCTCCTGGGGCTGCTTATTATGAGGGGCTCCCACCATCCCTGTGCTATGCTGACATCCTCCTGGGGCTGCTTATTATGAGGGTCTCCCACCATCCCTGTGCTATGCTCATTATGAGGGGCTCCCACCATCCCTGTGCTATGCTTATCCCTGTGCTATGCTGACTTCCTCCTGGGGCTGCTTACGGTGCAGGTGTCAGTGCTGTATATCACGGTGCTGATGTCAGTACTCTCTATCACGGTGTTGCTGTCAGTGCTGTATATGACGGTGCTGGTGTTAGTGCTTTATGTCACACTGCTGATGTCAGTGCTCTCTATCACGGTGCTGTTGTCAGATGACTCTGTAAGGATTAAGGTATGTGGAAACAAAATGGTTGACAGTATGTCTTTACTAAATACTTGTCTGTCTTTATCCTTCTCAGTAAAATAAGGACTCATCATCTTTAGTCACGTACGCATAAGAAGAGGCCACATCAGCCCTAAAAAGCAGTCTACGCCCAGAAGATTGTCTTATCAGCTGATAACACCTGGAGAATTGCCTTTTCTTTGCAAATTGTTTTTTTTTTTACATTGCTGATGCTTGCCCTTTTCTGTCTATAAAAGAGAAGTAATAAAGAGCCTCAGAGTCAGAGTTAAGCACGGACTTCTGAGCAGAAATACTGAATACCTCCGTGTCTCTTTGCTTAGATAAGAACTCTAACTAACAATTGGGAAACGGTAACATAACCTGACAAATAGGTGACTTGTTGAGGTCACACCTAACATTTCTGGCGCCGCGAACAGGGACCCGCAGAAAGAAACTACAAGAGGCGAACGAACATAAGGACGGAACAAAGAGGCCGGGCACATCAAGAACCACAGACAAATCCTGCGCAGGTAAGAAAAGCTTTATTTTCTTATAAACTCTGTGCTTCTTAGATTTGTGCCCACCTGATCTGTCTGAATTGTTCTTCAGGTAAACACCAACCTCTGTAGTAAGCGGGTCTTGAACTTAATATTTTGGCTTATGTTACCGTTGTTTCTTGTCTGTCTACTTGTCATCTGTCTGTTGTGACTGAGATAAGCCCTGTTTGTATGGTGTGAATTGAAACATATATCATCCCAATGGGTAACGGAATGCGCCCTTAACTCGTAAGAGTACTTTGGGGGTCCGACACTTAAGTTTGATATACGCTTTTTGATTCATGAGCCTAAAAACGGGTTGAAAGTATAAGTCCTGACTGCCTCAATAAAGCAGGAATAAGAAACGATTGCTGAGAGATTCCATGGTAATGGGAAGGGAATAAGGTCTCCACAAAGCCCGGAGATCTAGTTATATGTGTTTGGCCACCAAAAGGAATGCTTGTATATGTTGTAGCTGTCAGTCTGGTCATAATATTTGTCAGTTGGCTAGCATATAAGGTAATTCGATTTCAGAAATCTCATCCAGGAGAGGTTTTTAGTATTTTGGCACCCTAGGAGGAGAAGGCAACGAGACACTTAATAAGTGATCCAAACGCCACCTAGGCAAGACTGTCAAAATGGGCCAGACACAGGGTAAACCCCAGGAGGAATCTCAGAAATGTTATAGTGTTAAAGACATAATTACAATATTGTATGGGAAGGACAAGGCACAGGGCACGAATAGGGTTCTCAAGAAATTTGGAATGGATGGAGAAAATGGGCTAAGTGTAGAAGGTTGGGAGAATATAAAGAGAGACAGACAGGGGGAGGTCCTGCAGAACAGATGGGTATCACAAATACAATGTTTAATTAAGGTTTCCAACAGGGCTGAAGAGGAGGGATGGGAGTATTGTCAGGAAAAGGGTGGATGGGATATGAAGGTCCGACACAAAAGTCTTCCTTCTGCTCCCGGCGATAGGGTAAATACGGGAGATACTCCACCTCCTTATAACACCACCACACCAGGTAATGAAAGACCAAAACTTTATCCTTCCTTAAGAGGAAGAGGGTGGGTATGCCGAGTATGCGGTACCCAGAACCCAGACTGGGCACAGGAATGTGTGCATTGCGGCGCTCAAAGACCAGAGCCCGTAGCTCCAGTCCATAGTCGGACTAGGGTAATACAAGTAAATAATCCAAATGCGGGTCAAGCAGGACAGCCACCTACAGTGACCCGACAAGTCGTTCTGAGGACATGGACACCTTGGTCGGCTGACACTCTTATGGCATTAATACAGAATGCTCCTGATCCCGTAGCAAAACCTGCCGCATTCTGTAGATTCGTGACACAATTACTAGACACACATGAAGCAACTTGGCAAGATGGGGAAGATTTGTGTAGACATAAAATGACACTAACGATGTTTAATCAATTTATGAATGAAATTGCTCCACATAGACCACAAGGGGATCCAGCGGCAGATCCACCAGGAATACACCCCCGTCATATAGACTCTAGACCCCTGTTTATTGCTCAGTTACGAGAATTTTGCCAAGGGAAACAGCAGGAAAGGGGTTCGACAGCGCCCATAAAACAGGCCCCAGGTCAGACTGTTACAGAATTTTACCTCAACATGGAAAGCATGATGGCTGACGAAGGTCTAGATTTAGCCTTACCCGTCACCATTAGGGCTTTCAATCGACAGTTTATGGAAGGACTAGTACCCCAAATAGGTGACAAACTGAAGGCATGTACTCCCGAATGGAGAGCCATACGGGACAGAGGAACATTGTTGCAGAAAGCACAAGGCATAGAGGCTGATTTAGCAGAAACTAAACCCAGAAGGACACCGGGAGTTAACACTGTTGCCCGGGTCAATGAAGGAGGGAATTCCTCCCGTAAACCTCTTACCTGTTATTACTGCAACAAGGTAGGACATATAAAAAGAAATTGTAGAAAAAGGATAAAAGACGAACAGGAAGGAAGCACGGACAGAGACACGAGGGACTACAGACAGAGGCGTACCAATGATAGGGACGATCCGACCGCATGACTTGCCCCAGTCCTAGCTGAATCAGAGAACAAAATGCTCCACATGTTGATGAAGGTGGAAGGTAAACATATTCCTTGTTTAGTTGACACAGGAGCATCACGCAGCTTATTATCTGATTCAGTAGTCCCTCCACACATGACATCCCGTGACACCATACCCATAAGTGGTTATGACGGTCTTTTGTCCGATGCCCCACTGACTAAACCTTAAAAAGTAAAAATAGGGGGGAATGGCAACCACCTGACACTTGTGTATTGTTGCAATATGTAGATGACCTATTGTTATGTTGTCCGGATAACGATACTTGTTTAAAAGCCACTCTATCATTGTTACAATTCCTGGCTGAAAAAGGGTGCAAGGTGAATAGAACTAAGTTACAGGTATGTCAGAAAAAGGTTGTCTTTTTGGGCTACTGTATATCCCAGGGTACTCGACACCTCACTGAAGACCGAGTCCAGGCCATAAGACAAATGAATGTCCCACGCAACTTTAAGCAACTTCGTATGTTTCTGGGAATGGTGTCATATTGTAGACAATGGATACCACATGCCAGTTCTCTGATGCAGCCATTATATGATTGCTTGAAAATAGTACCCTATGTACTCACAGAAGCAGGTCATGAATCTTTTAGCACCTTAAAAAGGTTACTAATTTCGGCACCTGCGATCGGGATCCCTGATTATACCAAAACATTTCATTTGTACATTGCTGAAATCACGGGACACGCAACAGGGGTGTTGACACAACAACACATCAAACAAAGGCCGGTAGCATACTTCTCGGCGGCTCTCGATCCTGTCTCTAGAGGATCACCGTCCTGTGTACGAGCAGTTGCAGCAGTGTCAATTATCATTGACAAATCCTCAGAAATTGTCTTAGACAATCCTGTAGTGGTACATACCACACATGACATACACGCCATCTTGTCACAGGTCCAGCCAAAACACATATCAATGGCAAGGCAGCTGCGTCTACAATGCACCTTGCTCCTACCCCCCAATGTTACCTTTCAGCGATGCACTTCTTTTAACTTAGCACAGCTTTTACCATTACAGACAGATTTGACAGGGGGGAGTAATGATGATAATGGTGTAGACACAGCACAAGATACTCAGGATTCTGACACACTTTCGTTTCAGGACATAACATCTGATGAACACGATTGTTTTCAACTTATGGAACAAGAAACCACGGGGTTCCCACATGTCACAGACATACCCATTGCAAATGCAGAACACACACTGTACATAGATGGTAGTAGATTTGCCGATGACAAAGGTAAATATCACACAGGTTATGCTGTGGTAACGGACACACAGGTAATTGAGGCAAAGTCACTACCAGCACACATGTCGGCACAAGAAGCGGAACTAACCGCTCTAGAGAAAGCCCTAGAACACTTGGAGGGACAAGAAGGGAACATTTACACTGATTCCGCATACGCCTACGGAGTTGCACATGATTATGGCCACATATGGAAAGCTAGAGGTTACCTTACAGCAGCAGGCACACCTGTTAAACATGGTGAAGGAATCAAAAGAGTCCTGAACAATCTTAAAAAGGTTATAAGAGTAGCCATCATGAAGATAGCGGCACACACGAGCGCAAAAACAACTGAGGCAAAAGGAAACGCATTTGCAGATTTAACTGCAAAGAAGGCAGCTCTAGGGGAAGTAAGCCCTGAGACCTTAGCCACGGTACAGGTGAGTATGCCCGAAACCACATGGCAGCAGCTAATCGAACTACAGGAACAAGCAGGGGCTATTGAGAAGGACCGTTGGGTTAAGGAGGGAGCTGCACCAGGCCTTGACAATGTATGGAGAGAAGGAGACAAAATATGTCTACCCGCTTCTCTATACCCCGCAATGGCAGCGGCTGTCCACTTACCCACTCATGTCAGCTCCAATTCTATGTATAGGATTGTAAGCCAAGGATGGCTAGCCCCTGGATTCAGTAGTACTGCAAGGAACTACTGTGCTGCATGCCAAATCTGTCTGATTAATAACCCAGGACAGAGAGTGAAAACCCCACGTAAACATCAGGTCCGGGCCCAATATCCCTTTCAGAGACTGCAGATTGACTACATACAAATGCCTAAGAGCGGCCCCTTTGAATTTGTTCTCGTGTGCATCTGCCTATTTTCAGGCTGGCCCGAAAGTTATCCTGTAAAATCAGCTACGGCAAAAGCCACCGCCAAGAAACTGATTACTGAGCTGATACCTAGGTTTGGTCTCCCAGAAACAATAGAATCAGATAGGGGGACACATTTCACGGGAGAAATAATGCAAAATGTGATGGCAATGTTAGGGGTTCAACAAAGTTTTCATACTCCTTACCACCCACAGAGTTCAGGATCAGTAGAAAGAGTAAATGGTACAATCAAGCTGAAAATACAAAAGGCCATGCAGGAGTTGAACAAACCATGGCCTGAGTGCCTACCCTTAGCTTTGTTCTCTATTAGGTACACCCCAACAGGAAAAACCGGGTTATCCCCATATGAAATACTGTTTGGAAGTGCACCTAGATTAGGTTTATATTTTCCTCAAAGTATGCAATTGCAATGTGATAGGTTAACTACGTATGTAATACAGTTGCAACAGCGTCTGACTAAAATCCACAAGAGTGTGTATTCTTCTCTTCCAGACCCTAATTCTGTCACAGGTACTCACGATCTACAACCAGGAGACTATGTGTATGTAAAGAAACATACCAGAAAGACACTGGAACCAAGGTTTGAAGGTCCTTTCCAGGTGCTATTGATTACAGCAACCTCAGTGAAATTGGAAGGGAAACCTACCTGGATCCACGCTTCTCACTGTAAAAAGGAGCCAGTTGGCAAATGACAACATGTATCTTTTTATTCTTTTTGTTTCAGTAATCCTGGCTAATAGTTTGGTTACCTCACAGAATAAAATACACAAGGATGAAGGATTTTCTAAAAAAATGTTATTACTGAAGTTTAAATATGCTTATGCCCAGAAGTCAGGATATGAGAAATGTTGGATTTGTAGCAAATTACACCCCAGCACAGCAAGTATACCACTGATGGCAGTTCCTATAAACTATACTGATCTTGCTAAACAGTAGCATTAACATAATTAGAACAAATACCAGCGAGACAGTAATGTTTAAGTCAAATGGCCTCGCCTTTTCCCCTGATTGGTGTTTCAACCTAGGGAAAACAACGGGAGGAAATGGAGAATGCCAAGACAGCAAATTTAACTTGTCCATTTTCATACCAAAAGCTACTCCTGGGAAAAACACGGTCTTCTACCCTAGTATAACCCACACACACCAATCGTTAGCTGAGTTCCTCGGTAATATTTCAGACAACAACACCAGGTGGTTAGTGAGTAACCTATCTCTTTATGGATACACCTCCCTTTATAGAAATAATATCGGTAGTAGATCAGTAGCACTGGGAAATAGTATATATATCTGTTGTGAGGATAAATGTTATACTTGGATACCTAGAAGAGCTCAGGGATGGTGCTACCTCGCAAGTTTAGTACCAGTAATGGGAGTAGTAGGTGATGAACGAGGTGATCACCTATTAGAAGCTAGCATGCACCCTAGGTATCCCCTCAGGTATCGTAGTAAAAGAGAAATATTCCTGAAGAAGGACATGGCATGGGCTTGGTTCCCGTCCTGGACAGGATGGGGTATAGACTTAATGAAAAGACTAAATAACTATACAGGAATTATTAATGATGTTTTGGAGAAAAACTCTGATGACATTACTAAGTTAAATCTGGAGACCAGAGCCATCAGACAACAATTAGAATTACATGAATTAGCAATTGAAAGTATGAGTGCAGCACTGACAGGACTCTGTGAAACTACTGAGGACTATGAGTGCTGTACTTGGATACATAACACCAGCATTGAGGTACCTGACTATTATGACATCATTGCACAACACCGTACGGAAGTAAAGAATTTACAAGAGAAGGCCCGAAATATTGGTCGCGACTGGGATCCGTTTGGTGGAACTTTTAGTTTCTCAGGGTTATTCTCTTGGGTTAAGAAGGCAGCAATGACGATTATAGTGGTGCTCTTATTCGTATTTTTCTTTTATGCATGCTTTAAACTGCTCATGTGCTTTTGCAAGAAAGCCAAGGTAAATGATGCGGAAAAGATGGAACTTTTGTGAAGATAGGTGGATTTAGATCCTTGACATCACCCATCTTGCAGAAAAGCCACTCTTCCTGAATTTTAGATGTTGGTACTGTCCAGGGGGATGGGTGTATACCCCTCTGACAACTCGCGGTCAGGGAGAGTACTCTGGATATAGGCCGACTAGAACTTGTTCAGGTGGACCCAGGGCAAGAGGGAGGGGTGATGTCAAAGGGGGAAATGTAAGGATTAAGGTATGTGGAAACAAAATGGTTGACAGTATGTCTTTACTAAATACTTGTCTGTCTTTATCCTTCTCAGTAAAATAAGGACTCATCATCTTTAGTCACGTACGCATAAGAAGAGGCCACATCAGCCCTAAAAAGCAGTCTACGCCCAGAAGATTGTCTTATCAGCTGATAACACCTGGAGAATTGCCTTTTCTTTGCAAATTGTTGTTTTTTTTACATTGCTGATGCTTGCCCTTTTCTGTCTATAAAAGAGAAGTAATAAAGAGCCTCAGAGTCAGAGTTAAGCACGGACTTCTGAGCAGAAATACTGAATACCTCCGTGTCTCTTTGCTTAGATAAGAACTCTAACTAACAATTGGGAAACGGTAACATAACCTGACAAATAGGTGACTTGTTGAGGTCACACCTAACAACTCTATCACGGTGCAGGTGTCATTGCTCTCTGTCACGGTGCTGCTGTCAGTGCTGTATATCACGGTGCTGGTGTGAGTGCTTTATGTCCCCCTGCTGATGTCAGTGCTCTCTATCATGGTGCTGTTGTCAGATCACTCTATCATGGTGCAGGTGTCATTGCTGTATGTCACGCTGCTGATGTCAGTGCTCTCTATCACGGTGCTGTTGTCAGATGACTCTATCACGGTGCAGGTGTCATTGCTGTATGTCACGCTGCTGGTGATCATCTCCTGCACCCTCTTTGCCTACCCTTAACTTCCCTCTCCTCCATTGCCTTCATGCGCTCCACAGTCCTGAATTGTCACAACAATTTCCCATATAAAAAAAGAATGCTTGTAGTTGTCGATCCCAGATTCACCTCATACATGTGTTATGTCATTGGCCATGTGGTGGGACTATGTTTGCACAGCTATTAATTATTTTGTGGCTGCAAATTTGACCTGTAGGTTTGCGAAGTTCGCCTCCTATTGAAGTCAATGGGGCCCGCCGCGAACGTTCCGGTTCGCGAACTATTGGCCGCGTTCCGCGTTCGCGAAACGTCTCGTCGGAAGTTCGTCCATCACTAGTTTTAAACACAAAAGCAAACATGGTATTTCAGCTGACCAATTCTTTGAGGAGATACCGTAGTTGTATTAGTTTCCTTGTTAGGCTCTCTTTCTTCTATTTTCATATGGTGATCCAGCCAGTAAGTTTTTTTTTTTTAAACAGAAAAGCTCTCTTGTAGTCACAGAGATGAGGCAGACCAATAAACACTGGCTGGAGTGTGTGAGGCTACATGTATACTAGTACTCCCCTAGAAGTTATCTCTCTTGGCTGCAGAAAAAAAAAAAAAAAACGCATGTGAATGTGGTAGCATGTTTACCCATGTTTAGCGCTTGGGCGTTTATTCATTTCATTAGCCAGAGTACTGCCCAAGCGCTTAGACGTGTTTACGCGTGTTTTTTCTGCGTTTGTGTTTTTTTGCCATAACGTTCCTCTCCTGAATGCAATGCTTCTGTGTGTAGGAGGGGGACTTTTAACTGGCCCTAAACTCTGCTTCTCCTAAACTCTGGTAAAAGCTTAGTGTACATGGACATATAGGCTTTTATTGAGTTGAGTTCAGGAGCCTTGGCAAAAAAATTCCAAAAGCTCCTAAACTCACATTTACGAGCAGCAGTATACATCAGGCTTAAAATGATTGGTTTGTAATTATTTATGTAAAACCTTTATCCGAAAAAGAAAAAAATGGTTTGCTGTAACTGATTATAAAGTATTAGCCGGATAATATTAGCTGTAATAGCTTTAATTTGTCACTGTATTTAAATAGACCCCTACCTTCTTTCTCATGTTCCATCACTAAACTACCAACCTTAAGAGCAGGCGTAAGGCTGAGAAGCTTATTGTCCCTTTACACTTCAAATGACAGTGCCCCTAGCACTCAGAAGGGGCACCATGGGACAGTACAAAGGGCACTCTGCTCTCTCTCTCTCTATTTCTAGGTTTCCATTAGCAACAGCAGAGGAGAACCTGCACAGCAACAGTGCTCCTATTGGTAAATTTAGGCACACTGCTGCAGCAGGAGGCTATAAATGCTTTCCCGCTCCCATGGCCGCCAGAGGAGAACTTCCAGCTGTAAGGAGCATCAGTTTGTAGATCCCTGACATGGAGGAGTTTCTGCAGCATCTTATCTTAACCTCCCTGGCGGTATTCCCGAGTCTGGCTCGGGGTGGAATTTCAGTGCCATTAGTGGTAACCCCGAGCCAGACTTGGGATCGCATCGCAGGATACAGGGAAAGTTTCTTACCTTGTCCCTTGGATCTAGTGATGTCTCCCCGCTGTATGTGCGAGCCGTCTCCTCGCTCATTTCACACAGTGCCAAGTTCCGCTGGGCTCCATTCCCTGCGAGCACTGCGTCGCACTGGGATGGAGAATGGCGCCAATTTCAAAAAAGTAAAAACACAGTACATATACAGTACACTGTAATCCTACAGATTACAGTACTGTATAAATAAAATACACATCCCCTTTGTCCCTAGTGGTCTGTCCAGTGCCCTGCATGCACTTTTAGATTATAAATACTGTTTTTTTCTGCCTGGAATTTGGAGATTGTCCATAGCAACCAAAAAGTGTCCCTTTATGTCAAAAGTGGTTTTAGACCAGCTAGAAAACAGCGACAATAAATTAGAATCACTTGTAGAATTGAGCGATTTGTGGGGAAATTCGTTATCAAACACTAAATCTAATGACAGTGACAATTCTGCAACTGAGCAAATTTCAGTGTTTTTGATTTGATTACATTATTGAATAATTTTTATTATTATTATATTATTATTTGTTATAATTATTTATAGTTATTTATTATATTATAATTTATGATTGATTTTTCAAACTTTATCATACCCGGGATGTCTACTAGACTCTGGACAGATTTAAGTGAGTTATTCCTAAGAACTACAGGCCTACAATATAAAATGCCAAATTTCCATGCAAAATAATTGTACCACTTTCAGCACCAAAAATCTGAAATAATCATACCGCCAGGGAGGTTAAAGGATGAGAGTGGTGGTGGTGCGCAGTGGTTCAGAAGATGCCTGGAAGAAGACGTTCCCTTGGATTCTGCCTGTGTAATACAACCCTGTGCTAGTTGTAAACTAGTTGTAAATTGTAGGTTTATGGAAGCTAATGGCGCTCCAGCTCCATCTAGTGTCCAAAGCAGCCTTAGGCCGAATGACAGGAGAAAGAGGTTGAGAAGAGAAGATTCTCCCTCTTCTCTTGTTAGAAATAACAAAAATAGGAAGTCACGCTCATGCAAGAAAGCTAGGAGGCATGGGCAGACTGACCATTGGGGCACTCGGGCACTGCCGAGGACCCCATGCCACTAGGGGGCCCCATCAGGGTTGCCAGTGCCTGTGTGTGTATAGTGTGTGTGTGTGTGTGTGTGTGTGTGTGTGTGTGTGTGTGTGTGTGTGTATATAATGTGTGGCCCCAAAATCTCCAATTGCCCGGGGGGCCCATGAGTTGTCAGTCCGCCCCTGCTAGGAGGAATAAACCTCGGCCAACTGCAGCGGGCTCTTCGCAACATGTCAGTGAAGTGGCCTCTCCTGGGCAGAATAGCAGCTTAGACAGCACTCCTGGTGAGATTTTAAATACTAATTCACTGTCTGAATGGGGTAAAGCAGTTGGTTCTCTGACTAACGTGTTTGCGGGTTTGCAAATTGCATAAAGTATTGGTTCAGTATGGAATGGTGGTGTTTCTGATAATATATTTACCCTGCAGTTACTGCTGATATTGCTATGAACAGTTCTCCTGTTTATGTTAATACTAAATTGAATTTTTCTGTTCCTACTAATTCCACAGTTGTTGTTAGTCCTAATAAATCTACTTTTAGCCCTGATGTTAGAAACACTGTACCACTAATTAAGTCTAATATATATGAGTCTTGCTTTAAAGAGGCTCTCCCTTTGAAATTTCTCCCCTTGGATATCAGCTGTCCAGTTCGATCAAAGAAAAGATTTTGAGGGGGGATTTTGTCTATATTTTATCCTTACTCCCCTCATTCAAATAATTCTTAGTTAAAAGTGATAAGAAATTAGATGGCAAAGCTGAGGAGGATAGAAGAGCTGTCCCTAGAACCTTTCAGAACTCCCTCCAAGCATTTTGTACTTATGTCTCTGTTATGGGCAAACATTTCCCAGAAAGATGTATGGGTTTGTTCCAACATCTAGATATCATAGCTGAGTCCTTTCATCACTTTGGAGGCATCTCCTGGTTTAATTATGACAAGAATTTCAGGCAGAAACTTTCCGTGCACCCTTCACTTTGTTGGGGTGTTAAGGACGTAGGGCTTTTTCCTAACTTAATGTTGCCACGGGTTAGATCTGTATCCAGACATCAGGATGGCAGAGCTCCTTCGTAATGGTTTTCAGGTTGGTTTTCTAGTACCTTCCTTTTCTGGTCAAGGTTCCCTTTTTAGTAAATACATTACGTTGTGCTCTGTGTCACATTGAAATTGTTCAATCTCCTAAACCGTGTAGGTTTAGGAGATATTTCTTGGACCTACAGGTAAGCCTTAATCTAGGCTTACCTGTAGGTCAAAGTGGTTTGTAAGGGTTAACAGCCACTTTAATTCTTATTCAGCCCTAGGTTTTCTTTCTTCATTATTGAAAGTAGGATGTCCTAGCACAGTTCATAAAATTCTCTCTGTAGTTTCTTTCTTCTTACAATGTTGTGGTTTACCTTTGCTGTCTTCATTTTTTCCTGTTTCCCAGGTTCTCAAGGGTTTTTTAGACAATCTCACCCCGTTATGGATAACAGGCGTCCTATTTCAGTGGATCTTTTGTGCAAACTAATAGCGGTTTTAGAGATGCTTTGCTTTTCTCCTATTGAGACATCTCCATTTAGGACAGTTTTTGTTTTGCCCTTTTTTGGCGCCTTCAGGGTTGGTAAAGCTACCGCACCTAGGAAAACAGCTTCATCCCCCTATTGTTTTCAGATATTTCTCTGGGTCATTGCTGATATTCTTGCGTAGATCACAAACAGATCAGTTCAATAGAGGTTGTTTTGTTACACTTCATAAATCTTAAATTCAGTCAATCTCTGAATACCTTTCATTTAGGCCTCCCTCTTAAGGTCCTTTTTTTTTGTTCATTCTGATTTGTCGCCTTTAACAAGGTTTCAGTTCTCTGCTGTTCTATTATCCTGTTTTAAAAAGCTGAATTTATCTAGCCTACATTTTTCATCCCATTCCTTTAGAATAGGGGCAGCCACAGAAGCTAGCCATTTGGGTTTTCCCCCAGATGATTTAACCATTTCAGACACCGGAAGATATGGCTGCTCAATGACCAGGCCATTTTTTGCGATGCAGCACTGCATCACTTTAACTGACAATTGCGCAGTCGTGTGACGTTGTACCCAAACAAAATTGATGTCCTTTTTTTCCCACAAATACAGCTTTCTTTTGGTGGCATTTGATCACCTCTTTATTTTTTTTCACTATAAACAAAAAAAGACAGACAATTTTGAAAAAAAAAACACAATATTTAGTACTTTTTTGCTATAATAAATATCCCCAATTTTTTTTTTAAAAAGATCATTTTTTTTTCCTCAGTTTAGGCCGATATGTATTCTTCTACATATTTTTGGTAATAGAATTCACAATAAGCGTATAACGATTAGTTTGCACAAAGGATATAGCATCTACAAAATAGGGCAAAGATTTATGGCATTTTTATTATTATTATTATTATTTTTTTACTAGTAATGACGGTGATCTGCGATTTTTATCAGGACTGCAACATTATGGCAAACAGATCAGACACTTTTGACACATTATTGGGAGCATTGGCATTTATACAGAGATCAATGCTATAAAAATGCACTGATTTCTGCAGGGGTAGGCAATCTTTTGAGCACAGTGTGCCGAAATATGTTTTCAAAGAAATTGAGTGTGCAGCTTTTATTACAAAAAAAAACTTCACAAAAAGGATTAAAAAAAAAAAAAAAATGCTGTAAACGACTTTAGTAGTGAGAAATTAACATGCTGCACTCTCACGCCTCAGATGAGCCCCAATTCATGCACCTTCACACCTCACTGTTCCTGCCTGCAAATCTGTTTCACCATTGTACTCCCTCTGCTCATCTGCCCCACTACTGTACCCCCCTGCTCATCTGCCCCACCACTGTACCCCTTGCTCATCTGCCCCACCACTGTAACCCCCCCTGCTTATCTGCCCCACCACTGTAACCCTCTGCTCATCTCCCCCACCACTGTAACCCCCTGCACATCTACCCCACCACTGTACTACCCTGCACATCTGCCCCACCAATGTTCTCCCCTTCTCATGTGCCCCACCACTGTACCTCCATGCACATCTGCTCCACCACTGAATCATCTTCTCACCTGTCCTAACACTGAACTTATCTGCTCATCTGCCCCACCACTGTAACCCCCTTTCTCATCTGCCCTATGACTGTACCTCCTGCACATCTGTCCCCCATCTTTTCCCCCTGCTCATGCATTCCACCGATGTACCTCCTTTCTCCTCTGCACCCCTCTGCCCCAACACTGAACCACCCTGCTCATCTTTCCCATCGCTGTAACACCCTTCTCATCTGGCCCAATACTGAACCCCCCCTGCTCATCTGTCCCACCACTGTAACCCCCTGCTCATCTGCCCCTTCACTGTAACCTCCTGCTTTTCTGTACCACCTCTGAACCCCCTTCTCATCCCTCCCACAGCTGTACCTCCTGCACATCTGCCCCACCACTGTATCCTCTTATTCTTCTCTCCCACCACTGTAACCCCCCTGCTCATCTGCCCTATCAATGTACCCCTTTTCTCATCTGCCCCACCACTGTACCCCCTGTACATCTCTCTCACCTCTGTACCCCCTGCTCTTCTGCCACACCTCTGTCCCCCCTGCTCTCCTGCCCAACCATTGTAACCCCCTGCTCATCTGGCCCACCAATACACCTCCTTTGACACCTGCCCCAGTGCTCTACCCCCCTGCTTTTCTGCCCCAACACTGAACCCCCCTACTCATCTGGCCCAACACTGAACCCCCTGCTCATCTGGGCTATGACTGTACCCCCTGCTCTTCTGTTCCACTGCTGAACCCCCTTCTCATGTCTTTCACCACTGTACCTCCCTGCACATCTGCCCCACCGCTATACCCTCCCACTCTTCTGTTCCACCTAAGAACCCCTCCTGCTCATTTTCTTCACTGCTGTATCCTCCCGCTCATCTGCTCCACCACTGTACCCTCTTCTTATGTACAATATGTGTGATATGCAGTGGTGAAATGAATCAAAGATGAGACACATCTACAGTACCTGTCCTGGCACACTCATCTTGCTGATCCACCTCTCACATCCAGCCCACATGCTTGTATGTGATGTATCTGATGTGTGTGATGTCACATACAAGCATCTGGAAGCATAAATCATACAAGCATTTTCTGAAAGCAGTGGGCCTGTGTACAGGATCATAAGTTGGGCCACCGCAGCTGAGAAAAAGTGGTTGGGTGTGATTTTCATTGCGCTGAATGCTGGCTGTGGCCAGGAGTGAGAGGTTTGAAATGGAGGAACCTTAAAGACCATTTAATCTTTCTTTCAAGTCAATGGACTTCACCAGAGGTTGTAATTATCCATGCCGGGGGCAATGACCTGTGCAGAGTTAGAACATGGGATCCATTGTGTGAAATGAAGAGAGACTTAGCTTCATTTCACCATTGCATTCTCTGAGATGTTGCCTAGACTCCTTTTGATGGCTTCAAGTAATCTCCGTTATTTGGAAAAAATTAGGAAACGTCTCAATAGAATCATTCACAACTTCATTTCATTAGGAGGAATGTCATATCGGCATTCCGAGATTGAAGGTTCTGTCTCAGGTTTTATAGGTCAGATTTTGTTCATTTATCTGATGTCACGTTAGACATATTTAATTTAGGTCTGCAAAACATTGTAGAAAAAGCCACTGCGTTGGGGGAGCCTCAGCCACTCAGGTCATATTATTATTATCTGGAAAGTGGGAAAGCTGGTGGCTGATCTATGCCTTTAATGCAAGATCTATTCTGTGATTTGATTCAATAATTATACGAATTGGGTTACCCCTTAAATAAATGCCGTGGCCAATTTAGCCCAATAAACTTATTTATGTGTCAGTCTCTTTATTTATGTTTATGTTCCTTTGTGCTGTCCCATAACAGTGCCCCTAGCACTCAGAGGGAGCGCCATGGGACAGTACAAAGGGCACTCTGCTCTCTTTCTCTCTTTTCAGGTTTCCATTGGCAACAGCAGAGGAGAACCTGCACAGCAACAGCGCTCCTATTGGTGAATTAAGATGGGCAATGAGAGGGTATAAATAGCGCTGCTTTCCCACTCCCGCGGCTGCCTGAGGAGAACTTCCAGCTGTAAGGAGCATCAGTTTGTAGCTCCCCCCTTCCCCCAATTTTGTTATTACATTTATTATTATTACATTTAAAGGGGGTTGTCATCCAGTCTAGTTCTGGATGGACAAGGTCATATTATTATCTGCAAAATGTGTCTATGCCTTTAATGCAAGATCTATTCTGCTGTGATTTGATTCAATAATTATATGAATCGGGTTACCCCTTAAATAAACGACATGGCCAATTTAGCCCATTAAATGTATTTATGTGTCGGTATCTTTACTTATGTTTTTGTTGTCCCATGACCCATGAACATCCCATGTACTGCATTCTATAATGAAGGCCTCTAGAACTCCTTAGGGAAAGAGAGCATTGACTGATGGGGGCATGGTGGGCTGAGTGGTTGCCTAGGATTGGTTGTTAGGGGGGTGGGCTTGGTCTGAGCTTGGTAAAAGTATTGCCCCAGGGAATTCTGGGTCTTTCAAGAAATAGCTCATTGCGCCTAAGCAGTTAAAGTGGAAGTAAACCCTCCTATCGTTTTCAGTCAAGGAAGCTGCCATCTTGGCCTCTAATGATTCTTCAACTGCCATAATGCTGCACATGTGATCAGTTATGAAACCAGCCATTGGATGGTTTGAAAGTTTGGTTAAGAGCACAACCAATGTGAAAGTTAGCATTTCCGGCTTGCCAGGAATGTAAGTGTTTTTTGAAACTGGGTTTACTCCCGCTTTAAGTAAAATTATGGTGAATTAAATTTTTGTTTTTATTGGCGAATCGAGCTTTCTGTCAAGGATGCTTATTCAGCAGGTGACCATACTAGCTAGATGGTCCGGGGTGTAAAGGAGATATGTCAATACATAATGCGGTGCTTGGAACTAAACATATATAATCAATATGGGAAAGCAGTGCGATCAACATAAATCTCCACATAGTTGTTACATTTTGGGTGACAAATGTCCTTAGTAGAGAAACTCCATGTATGCTCAACACAGAATGTAGGGTTTGCCATTTGTCACACTGCTTTATATTGATTATCATATATAACATATGTGTAGCAGGCCCCCCGAAAGAGCCACTGGAACCCTGGCCCTAAGGGCAAGCTGTCCTCCAGACTCTGTCACTGCAGATCAGAAAGGAGTTCACTATGGGGTACCGCACTGTCTGTTACCATTACTTATTTTACAGGGATAAGAGGCTATATGTTTTATCTATCATAAGATAAAACTTAGTCATAGGAAGATGAGAGTTATTCCATATGATGACATGAGCTATGAGCTGCATGTGGATACAAAATGGCATTGCCTGTTCTTATAACATGACTAAAGGCTTATATAGACCCTACCTATGGCAGTCTTAATATTTTTGAACTTGTTGCAATCAGGATGGTGTGCTGGTGTCATAAATTGTAACTCTGACTTAGCAATCAGAATTGGTCCATATACCGTAACTTCCTATCCCTTCTGAGACAAGATCTTTCTTTAACCACTTCCCACCCGCCATATAGCAATATGACGTTGGGAAAGTGGTTCTGTTATCCTGATCGGACATCATATGACATGATCAGGACAACAAGCCAGAGCGACGATCGCTGTGGTGGTGTGTCGGTCTGACACACCGCAACTCCACGTGATCAGCTGTGTCCAATCACAGCTAATCATAAGGTAAACAGGAAAAGCTGCGTAACGGTTTTCCTCACCGCGTCTGACAGACGTGATGTAGCGAGCCAATCGACTGCTCTTCTGACAGGGGGGGTCTGTGCTGATTGAGTATAAGTGCAGCCCCCCCCCCAGGATGCCCACCCAGGACCACACGGGATGCCACCAGAACCACCAGGGATGGCCACCACTGATGACCACCAGGTATGCCAACCATGGCCACCAGGGATGCCAATGTGTGCCCACATATGATGCTAATGTGTGCCCACATGATGCCAATCAGTGCCCATCAGCAATACCTGCCAGTGCCTCCATAGCAGTGATGCCCATCAGTGCCATCTATCAGTGTCCATCAGTGCCCACCTATCAGCATCACTCATATGTACCCACCCATCAGGGCAACCGTTCAGTGCTGCCTATGAGTGCCCATCTGTGCCGCCTTTGATTGCCCATTGCTGCATATTAGTGCCACCTATCAGTGCCGCCCATCAGTGCCAGTCAGTGCAGCCTCATCAGTGCCCATCAGTGAAGGAGAAAACTTACTTATTTACAAAATTTTAACAACTTTAATTTAACAAAGAAAACTTTTTTTTTCAAAATTTTGGGTCTTTTTTTTTTTTTTTTTTTAGCAAAAAATAAAAACCCCAGAGGTGATCAAATACCACCAAAAGCAAGCTCTATTTGTGGGAACAAAATCATAACAATTTTCCTTGAGTACGATGTAGCATGACCGCGCAATTGTCATTTAAACAGCGGCAGCGCTGAAAAATGGCTTGGGCAGGAAGGGGGAAAAGTGTCTGGTATTGAAGTGGTTAAAGCGGGATTGCACTGTGGAAAAAAATATTAAAAGCCAGTAGCTACAAATACTGCAGCTGCTGACTTTTAATAAATGGACACTCACTTGTCCCGGGGTCCAGCGATGCCGAGGCCGATCGATCGCTCGGCTCTCAGCCGCTGCCGCCACCATTCTAGGTGAGGGAATCAGGAAGTGAAGCGCTGCGGCTTCACTTCCCGGTTCCCTACTGCGCATGCGCGAGTTGCGCAGCGCAATAGGAAATGTCCGCGCTGTCTCTGGGACCCGTGTGTGTCCCAACAGACAGCGCGCAGGGACAGGAAGAGGCATAGACTCCCATGGGAGTCTATGCCCGGAAGTGGGTGTAAATACCTGTCTTTGACAGGTATCTGCACCCCCCTCCCCCCTGAAAGGTGCCAATTGTGACACCGGAGGGGGGGAGGGTTCCGATCAGTGGAAGTTCCACTTTAGGGTGGAACCCCGCTTTAACCACTTAATTACTGTGCTGTGGGCAAAAGATGGCTACGGCACGGCTCTGTTGTTCTAGGAGGGCATCCATGGATATCCTTCTGGAACCATGCCCCCCACAAGCCTCCTGGGGCGCTCACCCGGCGTGGTCTGTGAACGCTTTGGAAACTGATGATCACTGATCGTGGCAAAGAGCCAATCACAGTGGCTCTTTATCATGTGGTCAGCTGTACCTAATTGCAGCTGATCATAATGCAGACTTTCCAGTTACCAGCAGTATTTTCTTAACCACTAGGTGTCCGCGCTATAGCCGAAAGACGGCTACAGCGTGGCACCCAATTGCTGTGAGGGCGTCCCTGAACGTCCTCCTGTTTACTTCCCTGATGCGCGCCGCCACGGGAAATTGTGTTGGCCGTGTCCCTTGGACACAGCCAATCACAGATCGTGCTAAATAGCCAATCGCAGCAGTCATTTAGCACTCGATCTGAGTGTCCAATGAGAGATGATCTCATATGTAATCATATGGGATCATCTCTCATTGCGGGCTCTCCCTCCTCACACAGAGACAGGAGGGAGAGCAACCTGCTGCAGCGTGAGTGTAAAAAAAATAGAAAATACAGTGCCCACAGTAATAGGTAGTCAACAAGTTAGATGTGTAATTTATGCTCCTAGAACACGTGACGGCGATCCCTGCATGTTGGGCCTCTCTATGTGGCCAGGCTGTGGAAAAGTCTCACACATGTGGTATTGTAATACTCAGGAGGAGTAGCAGAATGTATTTTGGGGTGTCATTTGTGGTATACACATGCCATGTGAGAGAAATAACCTATTACAATGACAATTTTGTGGAAAAAAAAAAAAATCTTCATTCTGCAAAGAATTGTGGGAAAAAAATGACGACATCAAAAACCTCACCATGCATCTTACTAAATACATTGGAATGTCTACTTTCAAAAAAGGGGTCATTGGGGGGTATTTGTACTTTCCTGGCTTGTTCGGGTCGCAAGAAATGAGATAGGCCACCAGTACATCAGGTGTGATCAATTTTGTATGATTCGCACCACAGCTTGTAGACTCTCTAACTTTCACAAAGACCAAATAATATCCACTATTTTGGGTTATTTTTTTTACCAAAGATATGTAGCAGTATAAATTGTGGCCAAAATTTATGAAGAAAAAATAATAATTTGCAAAATGTTATCACAGAAACTGAGAATAATGCTTTTTTTAAAAGAATTTTGGTCTTTTTTCAATTTATAGCGCAAAAACAAACAAACCCAGAGGTGATCAAATATCACCAAAAGAAAGCTATATTTGTATGAAAAAAGGACAAAAAATTTATTTGGGTACAGTAGTACAAGACTATTATGAGTAATTGTCCTTCAAAGTGTGAGAGCACGGAAAGCTGAAAATTGGTCTGGGCGGGGGGGTTTAGGTGCCCAGTAGGCAAGTGGTTAATGAGCTGTCACATCGTGAGGAAAGGAGAGCCAGTAATCAGCAAGTGTAACAAGGGACATGTACACTGATTATCAGTGCGGCCCCATCAGTGCACATCTGTGAAGTAGAAAAATTGCTTATTTGCAAAATATTATAAAAGAAACTACATTTTTCCAAAATAGTTTATTTTTTCATTTGTTTTGCAAAAAAAAAATCCAGTTTTGATTAAATACCACCAAAAAAAATTATAAAAATGTCACATAGGTACAGCATTGAATAACTGCACCATTGTCATTCAAAGTGTGACAGTGCTGAAAGATGAAAATGTCCTGGGCAGGAAGGGGGTGAAAATGTCTGGTATTTAAGTGGTTAAAGGAAACAGGGTATAACCATTAAAGGATATTTGGTCAAGAGTCCACCGTGTAAGAAAGCCTGTTATGAAGAAGACGATTACTTATTTTTTCAGATTTAGTTGTCTGAGGCTGTAGTTTGGCCCAGGCTAATTTTCCCTAAAAAGTTCTGGCTTATGTGCCAGTCCAGCTGGGTTGCACTGGTTCCCACTTGACCGTAGGTGTCGCTGTCACCGCCGGTAGGTGTGGAAATGCAGCAGGCTGGATGTATACTACCTCTTGCTCAGAAATAGCTCAGTGGGAGTGTCTTCCGTGCTGTGCATTCTGGGAGAGGGTATTTAAGGTACCGACACCATTTTTGGTGGTTCTCTTTTGCGGGATCCGCTATCCCGACCTCATGGCCCTCCTGGCCTGGGGTCTGTGCCGCATGGTTCTGCGCCTCGGGGCTGGCTGGCCCGAGGCTGTGCAACTGAGAGGGTAGGCCCACAGAAGTCTTGGGGCCTACTGATCCAGGGGTGGTCCTGTGCTGTCTCGCCTGCGGGGAGAAGCCAAGAAAACTGGAGGATCCAGGGGAGGACTTTTCTAGTAGAGGACCGAGCACAAGGCTGGTGTCTCTGGAGGAGCCTGGAAACTCAGTTAGAGGACGCAACCCGGATCAACACCCATACAGTATAGCTGGGTCGGCTGAAAGGATCTGGTACTGTATAGTAGTTCTTCTAAACTAAAGATTTCTTAAAGTTTAATAGACAAGTCTGTGGCAGAGACTTTGTTGAGCATCTCATCGGCTGCTAGGTCAAGTGAGAAGGACCTATCCGATGGTTGCTGGATCCAGTCTGTGGAGCTGTTTGTTCTCTGGATCTGACCAATACCTCTAACCCGCAATTACTAAGTGCCTGAACTTCTTCTTTATCCTCTGACCCTCTATTGAAGGACTTTTGTGTTTATCTTAAATAAATGTTAAAAAAAGGACTAAGGGTCAGATTCAACATCATTTGGGCTACATTCCAACAAGACCCCTGTGACAGAGAAGCGAGCAGGTGAGGTAATGGTAAGCCCAAATAAAACCAGCAGCTCCTTCGGGGGTTAGTGCTACAAATGCATTGGCTTTCTGTGTACTAAACACAGAATTCATAACTCCTGGGTTGTGTATACTGTAGTTGTATCGTATTATCAATTCCTGTGAACTTGCTGCTCATCTGTGTAAGACTGGATCATGCTGTTCTCTGTAATGGCAGCAGGTGGCTGACAGAGAACAGGAATGATTGTCAATCTTTTTGCATGCAGATTTGTGTCAGTAGATATCATATCTTCCATAGGCAGTGACAGATCTCATTGACAGCAACAGGGATGTGTAGCTGACAAACGGCAGGTGGTAGCATCTACACTGATCTTGTGTTAGTGTATGCGTGATTGTTCCCTGTCCGGATTGGGTTCTTGTCAGTGGCGGCTGGTGCAGAGGGGTGCAAGCAAACAGAAAAATTCTGAAAAACACTGGAATAAAAACATCAATTGAAGTCACTGTGCCCATCATATGCAGCGTCTGTGCCACCCCCCCACTTACCCCACCCGGGTGATGACAGCGAGCTGTGGGATGGGCAGGCAACGGCTCCTGCATCCTCCATGGTTCCAGTGTGTCTCCTCCTCCGTTCCGCTAGGCGTAGGATGTCTGTGCTGGTCTGTGCAGGTGATGGGTATTAGACCCGCGCTCCCTTATTGGCAGAGAGGTGGTTCATTGTTAGCAAAGCAAATATTCATTTGCTTTGCTAACACACCTGGGAAGGCTCGTATCGCAATGCTCTGCGCCACAAAGCCACCTTTTTTTAAGCCAATATCAGGTGCTTCAAAAAATATCCCCCGCCCCGTCGGCTGCTGGTATTCAGGCAGCCAGCGTTCGAAAAAGGGGCCAGCCATCTGAATAGGGGGTGGCTACATTATGAATGCATGAATCTATCCATTTTATATATAGGAGGGTGGCTGGAGAGAAGGGGCAGTGCCCATATGGACGCACTGCCACTGGTTCTTGTGATAATTTGCCAGCTTTCTGCTCTATTTCCATGGACAGACATACTGTTCCCATTGTCACGCCTCCTTTGTCCGTGTATTCTCAGTACCCTCTTCCATGATGTAATTGCTGCTTGTTTTATACATTTGCATTTTGCCATTGCTTTTAACACCCTTTTTAAAAATGCTTGAACAGTATTATATACAATGTTGTGATTTGTATTGATTGTCCTTACTACTCAAACTTAGCCCAAGTAAGAGAAAATGCTTGAAAGCATGAAGACATTGGGGGTTATTTATGAAAGGCAAATCCACTTTTGCGCTGAAAGTGCAGTCACTGTAAATCTGAGGGGTAGATCTGAAATGAGGGGAAGCTCTGCTGATTTTATTATCCAATCACGTGCAAGCTAAAATGCTGTTTTTTTTTTTTTTTTTCCTTGCATGTCCCCCTCGGATCTACAATGACTTTACTTCCAGTCCAAAATGGATTTTCCTTGAGTAAATAACCCTCATTGTGTGTTTCCAGACATCTCCATGGCAGCATTCTTATGTGTTGAATGTTGTTGGCCATATGTTCTTATTACAGATGGCAAGAATAAATGAGAGTATACACTGCACATGCACAGCAGGCACTTTACACAAAAAACGGCTTGGAGAAAAGGGAAAGAGTTTTGTTTTTTGACAGAAAAGGACTTACAAAGTCTCTTCCACCAAAATTTTTTTTTTTACTTTACCTCTGCTGTAATTGATACAACCCGTCAGAATTTGTAACGGAAGTGACGTTCCATTGCTGATATCTTGCTACACCCTGCACTCCTCCACAGTAAGGATACAGTGATAAGGGGGCGAGTGGACATCTTGTTACATCCACTGGAGTTGTGCATTTCACACTTATTTTTAACATTATACAGAGCTTATATGGTGAAATACAGTATTTAGAAATCCGTCTGACTGTTTACATGTTAAATTATAAAATCAGGGGTGTTCTGTCAGATTAGCAAACCTGTGACATCAGCAGGTTTGCCGCTGCTTTTAAAATTGAACATCTAAACAGTCCATTGGATTTCTAAATACGGTTTGACCTTATAAGCTCCGTTAACTGTTAAAAATAACTGTGAACTGCAAAACTCTGGTGGGTGTAACAAGACGTCCGCTTGCCCCCTTCTCAGTTTATCCTTACTGTGGAGGAGTTTGGGGTGTAGCAAGATGGCGGTGATGGAACGTCACTTCCGTTACAAATTCTGATGGGTCGCCTAATCTGACGATAGCCCGGCAATGGCACAGTCTGAATCGGTGCAGCGCCACACTGATTCCCAAAAGTAGTTTCTGTACTACTTTTGGCAACTTCAGGCTGCAATTTCCTTAGACATCTGTGCAGTAACCTACACAAATGTCTCTGAAATCGCCCCGAAGTCGGGACTGACATGCGGGAATGAAATCCTTTACATTTTTTTTTTCTAGTAAACACCCACTGCATTCATGTCTGTTTTCGCTTACTGAACCATGTTTGTTGTTACACCCTTCTAAAGCAATTGAAGCCCAGAGCTTTAGGCCTTGTTCATATGGGTGCACCATAGCTTACAATCGTGTGAGGGTTGCGTTTGCTCGCAAGTGCAGTCAGTCCTATTCATGTCAATTGGCACATGGACAAAGCTGCTGCTCCCAATTTAACAGCTTTGCAGTTGCACGGGCCCAGACTCACATTGCCCGCACTTCTCTACACAGTCTGCTTAACCTGGAACATGTTAAAAGCAAGCTTGCGGATCAATATAAGCAACTGATAGAATGTGCAAACTGTGAAATCACTCCAATAGCAGAATCTGCAATAAGGACCAACAACCGCAATATTAAGAATATGCAGCGTAAAACACGCAAATGTAATGTATGCAAAAAAAAAAAAAGTCCCTTAAAGGTAAACTACAGATTTTGGAAAGCTAGAGTGAATCAGCGAAAGTGACACGTTAAACAATAAAAGACCAAAAGTGCTATAGAAGAAATTGAAGATGCTTCAGATATTGAATGTGCCTTTCACTCCAAGGAGGAAGCCTCATTATTTTTCAACTGGTGCATTGACTCTGAAACTACAAGTCATGACCAGTGATAAAAATGTCTTTACCTAGCTGAATCAGAGCAATGCATAAAGGATGACGACAACAGCCAATGGGCAGTATATTGTCTCAGGCCAGGTTCACATATGTGCGGCTGCGATTCCCAGCATGGGGTCCGGTACGTTCCTGTTTATCGGTTCAGGTGCGTATCAGGTTCAAATTTTTGGAAAAAAGGTATAAGTACCACAGCACCGACAGCCTGAATAAATACAATAAAGTACAACTATAGTGCATACAAAAATTTATTGAAATATATATATATATATATATATATGTATATGTAGCAGCAGGCTCCTGAAGAGCACGCGCTGTGTTTTTCAAAGTTAAAACTTTACCCAAACCACAGTTTTGTCTAAATTTAACTTCTGTGTCAGTCTGACTGGACTTTGAGATGTTCAGCCTCACCACAGGGGGGCGCTGTCTATGGTAGCAGGCATGCAACTATGGTCTGGTGAGGCACTTAGGTTACTCTGTCCCGGAGTCAGGTCAGTGGGAGTGGCCTCCCGCTGTGCCCTATGGGAGAGGGTATTTTAGACACGGATGTCACGTGGTTTGGGGTTCCGGTCCAGTATGCTGTGCTGATTACATGGTCCTCGTCCTCCTGACCAGCCCCAGGAAGGCTGTGGCATGGAGTACGGATCCACCCGACTTTAGTGCCTCGGGGCTGGCTAGCCCAAGGCAAGGGAACTAAGGAAGGATTCCAAGGTGGATGGGTGCCGTCTCCGGTCGGGAGAGGCCCAGTGTACCTTTAAGCATTCCAGGGGAGGACTCTTTAGAAGAACACCACGTACGGGTTGGTTTTCTTAACAAGAGCCTGGAAGGGCTGAAGTAGCCAAGAGAATCCGGTCTTGAGGATATCGCCAAGCGGGCTGAAAGATCCAGGAATCCTACAAGTGTTCTACAGCTTAGTTTCCCGATGTGCTCTGTAACAAAGACTTTGTTTCTGAGTAAACATCTGGTTGGCTGCTAGGCCTTGAGAGAGAGGGACTTTACAATCTGAGTGTTCATCCAGCTGCGAATGGCTATTCTCTGGATGCAGTCAAAGTAAGCAAGTACCTTAACGTTTATAGACTTTGACATTGAGAGTACCTGAACTTTCTTTTCCAACCCTCTGATCCAAAGTTGAAAGACTGTTCAATGGTTTGAGTTTTTGCAAATAAAATCCATTCAAGTGGATCTATTGTCAGTCTCAAATTACTGGGCCATCTACCACAGGACATCCCTTAGATGTGAAACAAGGAGAACGAAAGGTAACGGTAAGCTCAAAAATAACCAGCAGCTCCTTTTGGGGTTAGTGCTACATAAATAAATACAGTGCCTTGTGAAAGTATTCGGCCCCCTTGAACGTTTCAAAGTTTTGCCACATTTCAGGCTTCAAACAAAAGATATAAAATTTTAATTTTTTGTGAAGAATCACCAACAAGTGGGACACAATTGTGAAGTGGAACGAAATCGGTTGGATATTTTAAACTTTTTTAGCAAATAAAAAACTGAAAAGTGGTCCGCGCAAAATTATTCGGCCCCTTTACTTTCAGTGCAGCAAACTCACTCCAGAAGTTCAGCGAGGATCTCTGAATGATCCAATGTTGTCCTAAATGACTGATGGTGATAAATAGAATCCACCTGTGTGTAATCAAGTCTCTCTATAAATGCACCTGCTCTGTGATAGTCTCAGGGTTCTGTTGAAAGCGCAGAGAGCATCATGAAGACCAAGGAACACACCAGGCAGGTCCGTAATACTGTTGTGGAGAAGTTTAAAGACGGATTTGGATACAAAAAGATTTCTCAAGCTTTAAACATCCCAAGGAGCACTGTGCAAGCGATCATTTTGAAATGGAAGGAGTATCAGACCACTGCAAATCTACCAAGACCTGGCCGTCCCTCTAAACTTTCAGCTCAGACAAAGAGAAGACTGATCAGAGATGCAGCCAAGAGGCCCATGATCACTCTGGATGAACTGCAGAGAACTACAGCTGAGGTGGGAGAGTCTGTCCATAGGACAACAATCAGTCGTACACTGCACAAATCTGGCCTTTATGGAAGAGTGGCAAGAAGAAAGCCATTTCTCAAAGATATCCATAAAAAAGTCTTGTCTAAAGTTTGCCACAAGCCACCTGGGAGACACACCAAACATGTGGAAGAAGGTGCTCTGGTCAGATGAAACCAAAATCAAACTTTTTGCCCACAATGCAAAACGATGTTTGGCGTAAAAGCAACACAGCTCATCACCCTCAACACACCATCCCCACTGTCAAACATGGTGGTGGCAGCATCATGGTTTGGGCCTGCTTTTCTTCAGCAGGGACAGGGAAGATGGTTAAAATTGAGGGGAAGATGGATGTAGCCAAATACAGGACCATTCTGGATGAAAACCTGTTGGAGTCTGCAAAAGACCTGAAACTGGGACGGAGATTTATCTTCCAACAAGACAATGATCCAAAACATATGGTGTTAGAATGGCCAAGTCAAAGTCCAGACCTGAATCCAATCGAGAATCTGTGGAAAGAGCTGAAAACTGCTGTTCACAAATGCTCTTCATCCAACCTCACTGAGCTTGAGCTGTTTTGCAAGGAAGAATGGGCAAGAATTTCAGTCTCTCAATGTGCAAAACTGATAGACATACCCCAAGCGACTTGCAGCTGTAATCGCAGCAAAAGGTGGCTCTACAAAGTATTAACGCAGGGGGGCCGAATAATTTTGCACGGCCCACTTTATTTTTTTTTATTAGTTAAAAAAGTTTCAAAAATCCAATAGATTTCGTTCCACTTCACAATTGTGTCCCACTTGTTGGTGATTCTTCACAAAAAATAAAAATGTTATATCTTTATGTTTGAAGCCTGAAATGTGGCAAAAGGTTGAAAAGTTCAAGGGGGCCGAATACTTTCGCAAGGCACTATATTTATTATCTCTCAAGCATGTAGCCAGTAAAAACTGAAAAAAACACGTGTAAATATGTATAAACTTCTAGTTGGAAGGTTCCTTTCACAGGTGCCGCTGTGATAGAAATAGTGCAAATCAATAAAAATCATGTGACCAGTGAAAGTCCAAAAAAGACGTACACATAAACATAGTAGTTCTCAGTTGATATGTTCCTTTCAAAAGTGTTGCTGTGCTAAAGAAACATATGATACATTAAACAGGTGCATACGGGATCCACCCCCACCCCTTATGGTTGAACTCACCAGATTCAATGGACCCCCGAGCAGTACTGCGTTGCGAGTCACGTAGGCTTAGTATGGTGAGCTGGGTGATGAAAATGTCAACTCCTGGGTACGATCCTTCCTGGGGTGTTTTCAGGCATTAACATATGGAGACAGAGCCCGCCTAGTAAAGTATGGCTTGTTTAATTCATTAAAATCAGTCTTTACAACGTTCAAATCATAAAATCAATCTTTAAAAGGTTCCAAAAACTTTGATAACGCCCTGTAGGAAGGGAGAAACGCAGCATCAGATGCAGCTTGAGGCACCATCACATCCCATGCCCGTTCAATTGCAGTTAGGTTGGGAGAGAGCCTATTAATTAATGGGCTGGTAATTTGCTCTCCACCTTGGAACCTTGTAAAGATTGATTTTAATGAATTAAACAAGACGTACTTTACTATGCGGGCTCTTTCTCCACGTTTGTGTCCGAAAACACCCCAGGAAGGATCGCACCCAGGAGTTGGCGGTTTCATCACCCCACTCACCATACTAAGCCTACCTGACACGCAACGCTGTACTACTCGGGGGTCCATTGAATCTGGTGAGTTCAACCATAAGGGTTTTACAGCATCATATGTTTTTTTTTTTTTATTTTTTATTTTTTTTTTTTTTTTAGCACAGCAGCACTTTTGAAAGGAACTTATCATCAACTGAGAACTGCTATAGGTTTATGTGCACGTGTTTTTTTGGACTTTCACTGGTCACATGCTTAATCACTAGCCGACCAGCTGCCATAGTAATAATGCGGCAGGTTGGCTTGGAAGATCGCCGTAGCTGTATGTTGCTCCTTTAACCACTTCAGCCCCCGGAGGATTTGGCTGGCCAAAGACCAGAGCACTTTTATGAGTTAAACGGCGCAGTGCCAAAACGCAAATTGTGCGATAAATGCGACGTGGCTCCCAAACAAAATTTATGTCTTTTTTCCCCACAAATAGAGCTTTCTTTTGGTGGTATTTGATCACCTCCACGGTTTTTATTTTTTGCGCTATAAACAAAAAAAATAGCGGCAATTTTGAAAAAAACGCATTATTTTTTTACTATAATAAATCTCCCCAAAAAATATATACATTTATTTTTCCCTCAGTTTAGCCCGATATGTATTCTTCTACATATTTTTGGTTAAAAAAAAAAATTCACAATAAGCGTTTATTGATTGGTTTGCGCAAAAATTATAAAATCTACAACATAAGGGATAGTTTTACATCTTTTTTTTTTTTTTTACTAGTAATGGCGGTGTTGATCGATTTTTATCATGACTGCGACATTATGGTGGACACATCGGACACTTTTGGCACTATTTTGGGACCTTTCACATTTATACAGTGATCAGTGCGATTAAAAATACACTGATTACTGTGTAAATATGACTAGCAGTAAAGGGTTTAACACTAGGTAGCGCTGTAGGGGTTAAGTGTGCCCTAGGTAGTGATTCTAACTGTGGGGGGGCTGGGCTGTGTGTGACATATCACTGATCTCTGCTCCCAATCACAGTGAGAGCTGATCAGTGACAGTGTCACTAAGCAGAACGGGGAAATGCTTGTTTACATTACCATCAGCCTGTTCTTCCTCTCCGTGAGGTGATCGCGGGTATGCCTGCGGACATAGAGTCCACGGGACCCGCTGTCGGACTCACAGAAATGGCGGCGGGTACACGCCCACCAGCGAAGCCTCGCGAGATCATGTACAATAAACATGATTTCGCGCAGCAGAGTCAGCCTACCGCAGTAAAACTGCAGCGGCTGGTCCGCAAGCAGTTAAGACGCGACAGCAGGTCGAGAGCATGCCTGGCAGGCGCGATGACCGGCGGGCAACCGCGATCGCTCATGACAGAGCGAGAACCGGGATCTGTATAAACACATAAATCCCGGTTCTCTCAGGGGAGAGAAAACAGATCATGTGTTCATACTAAGTATGAACATTGATCTTTTTCCTCCCCTAGTCAGTCCTATTCCCCCTACAGTTAGAACACACCCAGGGAACACACTTGATCGCCCTCTAGTGTTAACCCCTCCCCTGCCAATGAAATTCATTGCTATTTTTTAGCTCTGATCGGTGTATAAAATGTCAATGGTCCATAAAATAGTGCCAAAAGTGTTCGATCTGACCACTGCAATATCGCAGTCCCGATATAAAAAAATAAAAATAAAAATCACAGATCGTCACCATTACTAGTAAAACATTAAAAATAAATAAATAATAAAAATTACATAGATCTATCCCCTATTTTGTAGACGCTATAACTTTTTGCGCAAACCAATCAATATACGCTTATTGTGATTTTTTGTACCAAAAATATGTAGAAGAATACATATTGGCCTAAACTGAGGAAAAAGTACCAGTTACTTACCGGTAACTGTCTTTCTGGGAAATCTTCCAGGACGGCACACCTGAGAGATGAGAGGCTCCTCCCTACAGGAAACACAATCAATCGACAGCTGTTTTAAGTCCCCACCCTTCCCCTTGATCCTCAGTTTGTAGAGAAGTAACTCCGGAACCAGGTTCACAAGGGAAATCATTCCTCATAGGTACTCACCTTCTAGTGTTCTAGAATTTTCCCTCCTCCAACGGGCGGGAAGTAGGCCTGCCGTCCTGGAAGATTTCCCAGAAAGACAGTTACCGGTAAGTAACTGGTACTTTTCTCAAGTCATCTTCCAGGACGGCACACCTGAGAGGATAAACAAGTACCTCAGGCCTACCTTAGGGTGGGGCCACTGCAAAACCCTCTTGGCGAACCTTGGCTCTGCAGTGAGCTTTACCTCCACTCCATACGCTCATATGCTTGATGAAGGTATCTTAGCTGGATAATGCGGCTGATCTGCAGGTCTGCTCCACAGATGTTCCTGCCTTTTCCGCTTCAGATGCAGTATCTAGGTGAAATGGGCTCTTAAAAATGGAATCAGAAAACATGTTAAACTTGTAGGTTAGCAATGTTGCCTATCTCACACATCTAACAACCATGGCCTATTATGCCTGTAGGTGCTACTTAGAACCACTAATAAGATAAATAAGAGACCTGTGTAAGACAAGGACACTACATTAATCAATAAGAGGGCCTGTCTTAACACTATCCTGTTGAGGGAAATAAAACTGCTTCCTTTTTATCTTTATGTCAGCAAAAGACCAAAGGGAAGCCTACTTAAGGGAAATAGATTAACAGAAGCTTGAACCCTGGGTTTAAGGCACGCCCAATCTATGTCCTTACTTACGCCTGAGAGCCTTCTTCAGGAGATTAAAGTCCCTAGCAGGAGTAGACTACCCATATTGCTATGTCTAGTTTTGCTAAAAGGGCAAAATGAAGGCCATGCACCGAGCCGAAACCTATTCGATCGGGTATACATCTTTATACTTCATCCTCAGGCCCTAATACTCCTCTGAACAGAACTCTCCAAGTTCTTACTAAACAGGGCGATTCATTATCCCCTTCCTCCAGTGTCCCATAACCCTACAGGGCTTCAACCCTAGGAAATGGTTCTGGCATCCCTGAATGCAAGTGGTCAAGGTTTTCTGACATGTGGCATCTGCAGCCCGAACTCCTGGCCCCTCCATGGAAAAGAAGGCTGAAATACAAAAAGGTGATACATGCATTATTAATATCACAAATAAAATGATCATAGATTGTGGGCACGGCACAATAGATTTAGACAGAAAGGACACAAGCATAGACAACAATGTTGTGTGCCTGAGTGTGACTAGCTAAACCAATATATCAAATATGGGAAGAGACCCAAATCTGAACCTCAACGTAGACAAACAGTCCTCATAGTCTGGTTTTCTGATGTGCTGCCAAGACGTAAAAACATTAAGACTCAAGCAAACCCTAAATGCTGCGTATTTCTTTAGTGCAGCTAGCTAGGTCATAACTGATATACAAATACAGAAAGGACAGGAACCCCCTTTACTGTTGTGCTTTACCTATGTACAGCAAAACAAGGCTATAAAGACAGAAAGACCCAAACTTCTATGTTGTGTATTTCTGACAAACCACCACAGTTATAAGATTAATATGAACACCAACTCCCGTGTTGTGCATTTCTGCTATGCCACAGGGAAAAATATGGAACACAAGACAATCCTTTCTGTCATGCACTTCTGTAGTGTAGTTCAGATAGAACCAACACTGAGAAAGGACACAAGCAACCTGCAGCATTGCGTTTTTCTGAAACAGAAAGCACCAACAAGCTTCAATCTTGAGTATTTCTGCTGTGCAACAACATAAAAGCAGACACTGAGGAAAAAGACAGACAGCCTTTACAGCTGCAATCTTTCTGGTCTGCTGCAAAATAAAACAATAACGCCATGATGAGTATTCCTGCTGTGTAGCAAAACCTCAATCAGAAGGGACAGATAAGTTTAGGGTTCCCACACCCGTGCGACCCAACCTGCAACTTGGGACTGCAAGACGCATGAGAAGTCATATACTATGGCTTCCAATGGGTACCATTTGTGTCTGTGCGACACCAGCAGTCCCTGATTCCTGGATCCACAGACCTCAAGATTACACAGGCCGCAGGGAAAAAAAAAAAAAACAAATAGCAATTTTCAGGTGGAACAAGTAAGGGGTCCCCAATGCTGTGACTCCCTGGAGGATTGCAGCCAACAAACCCCTGCTGTGTATCCCTAAGATGCAGAAAGGTAGATCCATGAGAAACACTGCTTAGCCTGATATACAAACGATAAGGCAGTAAATATAGGACATACAGGACACAAACATTCAATCTTTGTGTATGTCTGATGTGTAGTAATATACCAATACTGAGCAGAGATGCCTCCATCCTCAATGTCTCTCAGCTGAGCAGCAAAAACAAAATCAGAAAAAGACAAGCAACCTTCACTGCTGTGTCCTTTCTGATATGCAGCCAATAAGGCAGTATATGCAAGACATAAAAGGACAGACAACCTTCAATCTTGTATATGTCTGATGTGCAACAATATAACAATTCTGAATAGAGATAGCACATCCATATTGAAGCGATTTGGCCTTGCGACTCAACATGTCAAATCGCATGGCTAAAATCAGCACAACACCACTTTGTGGTGCTACACGGATTACCAAAGGCAGTATATGTACTACACCTGGCAGGGGTTCAATTTGTATTTCTACTATGTAGCCCAACAAATTCGAACCATCAATTTTCACTGCTGCCTTTCTGATAAGGCAGTAATACAGGACACAAAACCTCACAGACCTTAATGCTGTATAAATCTGATGTGCAACAATAAAACACTATGAATAGAGATAGCACACCAATATTGAAATGATTTGTCATGCGACTCAACATGTCAAACCGCATGTTTAAACTCAGCAGCCATTGCTGTTAATAGCACTGTCTGAATCAGCACAGCGCCACGCAAATCAGGACCATCAGACTTCACTGCTGCCTTTCTGATAAGTAACCAACAAGGCAGTAAAACAGGACACAAAGCCCCACAGACAGACCTCAATCTTGTGTATGTCTGATGTGCAGCAATATAACCATTATGAGCAGAGATGTCACCAGACTCAATGATGTGCATTTCTGCTGTGCAACACAAAACCAGAAAGTACAGATCACCTTCACTGTTGTATTCTTCTGATCTGTAGCCAAACAAAGCAGTACCTTTAGTATATAAAGGACAGAAAACAAGCTTCAGTGCAGTGCATTTCTGATGTACAGCAATATAGTCCTTATTAAGCAGAGATGTCACAAATCTCAATGTGTATTTCTGCTGTGCCACAAAAACATCCCAGCAAGCACAAACCTTCACTACTGAGGTCTACTGGCGTGCAGCCAATGAGGAGTCATGGTCTATCCCTTTATGAAATAACCAACAGGCAATTTATTTCATAGGCATAGCCTGGGCTGTAGATACTAAACCTTCACCACCAGAGAAGGAACAGATCCTAAAATGGTTGGACACCCTACTATTAGTAGTAGTTGTTGTCCTACCTTACCTCCATAGACTGAGCAAACGCTAGCCAGCACATATCCAGGTGGTGCTGATTAGCAACTAAAGTCTCAATGAGCCCAGCCCTAGAGACCAATTTAAGACCTCTCTAGAAGAGGTGGTTACCAGTTTAGCCTGGGAGGTAAATAGCTATTTGCAGGCTTCAAACAATCAATTATGTAGCTCTTGCATAGGTTTGCACAGAAAATCCTCAATTAAAAGGATGTAGGGAGCGATCTATGGTGAATCGCCTTTAGATCTGCCACTGAGTGGATTGTAGCCCAAACCAATAAAAAAGTTTCTTCTTACCTCCTACACTATAATATAAACACAGTGTAAAGGTGGAGTGGGAGGTTGGAGCTTATGAAAGTTAACTATAGCAGGCAACCCCCAAAAGGAGGATCTGTGACAAGGGAACCCCTACTGTGCCACACAGAAGCTTGGTCTCTGCCCCTCCTTGAATGTTAGGTCAGCTTTTAAACATTGTGAAGCAACTTCAGATTCCTAGCAGCTGGGCTAATAGGGCCGGTAACCTAGTGCACCTGCTGACCAGGGGAGCTTCTGAATCCACCAACCACTGCCCAATTAATAACCTGTTCAGTGGTATACCTGGCCTGTAAGTAACTTTGTATCTACCAGGTCCCCTCTGTACGCTATATTCATCCCTACTAAATGTACCACAACTGGGCATGTAGGGAGAGGCTGGCAACCTACTGCTGCGATAACCACAGTGTCTCTGCTGTAAGAGGGAGCTGTGGCTGGTGGTTTTAGCAGTGGCGTCTGTGCTATTTGTATCCCGACCCCAAGTTCTGCACTGCACCAGTCAGTATATACACGGGGAAGGGGGAGCAATGGCCTACCTACCTCTCTCATCTGAGGTGGTTTAGGCACACTCGTTCCTCTGCACCACCTGTCCACCATACAGCTTCTCTGATGTAAGAGGGGCTGCAGCTGTTTTTAGCAGAAGCTTAAGGGCTATTTGAATCCAGACCCCAGGTGAGATCTCAAATGCCCAGAAACCCTCTGGCTGGAATTGGGGATTTTGCAGCTAATTTCCCACGGCAAAAGGAAAGTAAAGTACTCACCGTTGTCGTCTTCCTCTTTTTGCCACAGCCAGCGGGCTTGCTTTTCCATCCTTATGGTCCACACGCAAGGAGGATAGCCGCCAAAGTGCTCCCCCCCCCCAACTGCTGTCCCCATAGGGAGGTGCTAGGTTAGGCTGTGTCCTGCACTGTACCAGTCAGTCAGTCTATATACATGGGGGGGGGGGCAATGCCTTCCATTCCTCATTCCCATCTTCATATCTGAGGTGGTTAAGGCAGACATCCACCGTAGTAAACTGGTGCCTCCTCGCTCTAGAGAAAGGAGGATGTGGGCGCCTGCTCCTACTGACTCTCAGCCTTCCCTCCTGGGTAAGAACGCCGCTGCCATTTTCCCGAAGTTTGAAAATGACGCGGGTGCTTGTTGCCACGCCCTCTCCGGCAGCCCACGCGAGCTACCGGGGACCCATGAGTCGGGGACAAGATCCCCCTGGAAAGAACCAATGGCCAGCACCCCCGTCTGAACAGCCACCTGTACAGGTAAGGAGGGGGAGACAGGATAATGGCCCCTGAAGTTCTGGGTACACCACTGTACCCAGGGTCCTTCAGCTCTCAGGGGGGCTCTTCCAATTTCTGCTGCCCGCCCTGAGGAAAAGATAGGGGAACCCCCCAGGAAGGACAAGAATATCCTACCAGACCCAGAGGCTTCCCAGGCTTGTGGTCCGGCTCCCAGGGGGAGACCACCAGCCCCAGGCTTTGGGTCATTTGGAAAAAAACAAACAGTTTCGCTGTGTAGGGAGAAACACAATCAAAAACTGAGGATCAAGGGGAAGGGTGGGGACTTAAAACAGCTGTCGATTGATTGTGTTTCCTGTAGGGAGGAGCCTCTCATCTCTCAGGTGTGCCGTCCTGGAAGATGACTTGAGAAAAATCTGTTATTTTAAAAAAAAAATTGGACCGCTGTGAAGCCAGCCGATAGCTGTAGTACCTGATGTTTCCACTCCAGCTCGGCTCCCTCACCCCCATGGACAGCACTCTGTGGATGGTGGTCCCCTATAAAAATTGGGTCGCAGGACGTATTTCGAACACTCCTCCTTCCGCTACACAACCTTCTTTTAGTGGACTTACGAGTGATAGAGTGGGCTTGTTCCCTTGGACTATATGTGAGTATATAATTATAGTGTTTTTAACCACTTCCCACCCGGCCAATGCATATATACGGCCGAGTGGGAGCCGTCTACTCCTGATAGGACGTTCAGGAACGTCATTCGGGAGTAGCGGGATCACGCCCGCGCAGCGGCGCGATCCCGATGTGCTCGTGTCACCCGGACACGGCACATCTCAGATCGGCAGGAGGGCTCTGTGATTGGCCCTCCTGATCACATGACGGCCGTGTCCAATCACGGCCGTCATGTGATGTAAACAAACAGCCGGTTGCTAGGCAATCGGCTCTCCTCTCCTCACACGGAAGTCACCGCTGAGGAGAGGAGAGCAGAACGCTGCAGCCGGCTGATGATCAGTGAGTATGGGCTGCTTTTTACAGCTTTTTACTCACTGATCATCAGTGTAGTGTAAACACACAACACACCACACAGTACAAACACAGTCCCCACACATGTCCCCAAAACACACATGTCCCCAAAACATACATGTCCCCAAATAATAAAAACACATGTCCCTAATAATAAAAACATGTCCCCCACATATGTCCCACTAAAATCACATGTCCCAATGATTATCTGCACACATATGTACGTGATCACCTGCACACATATGTACATGATCATTTGCGTACATATGTCCGTGATCACACAAACCAATTATTATACACTTAACGGAATTTTTTTTACCAAAAACATGTAGCAGAATACATTTTGGCTTAAATTTATGACAAAATTTGATTTTATTGGATTTCTTTTCAAATAGAAAAAAGAAAATATTGTTTTTTTCCAAATTTCCGCTATTTTTGCGCTTATATCGCAAAAAAAAAAAAAACGGAGTCGTGAATAAATAACACCAAAATAAAGCTCTATTTGTGCGAACAAAATGATAACAATTTCATTTGGGTACAGTGTAGCATGACCGCGCAATTGTCACTGAAAGCGCTAGAGCGCTGAAAGCTGAAAATTGGGCTGGGAAGGAAGGGGGCGAAAGTGCCCTGTATTGTAGTGGTTAATAAAGCTTATCGATCATCTTACTACGCTAAAGCTCTGCACAGTTTTCTCCCTACTCTGGTTTCTGTTGCGACAGCTTGCTGCCCAGCCCGACTCCTTATCCTGTGCTTGCTGCCCAGCCTGCTTCCGCTGATCCCATTGCCTGCTACCCAGCATGACTCAGCTACTTCTGTGCCTGCTGCCCTGCCTGACTTCACCAATTCTCTGCCAGTTTCCCAGTCTAATTTCACTGATCCTCTGTCTGCTGTCCAGCCAGACTCTGAACCCATGTTAAAGGTACCCTAGCACTGGGGTACCTGCTGTCTTGAGGGACTTTAAGTATTTCAGCTCTCTCCAAGAATCTGGTCGATAGAGCACCCAGCCAGTTTACAGATCTCAACAGTGGGGCACACAGTCCGTTGCCAGACCCCAGCGGTGGGGCACTCATTATTATTGTTATTTGATCCTAGTGGCAGGGCATGTTTCTGGTTACCTGACTTTGGAAGTAGGGAATGCGGCATGTCCGAAGTCCAAAGATTTTCTCTTTGGACTTATTCAGCATGTAGATCTCTCACATGAACTTGTATAACAAAGGTTGGTTGAAGCATCCGGAGGCCATTCTTAGAGGGGAGGAACTGTCAGGTACGGGATTGCCTACTGTTGGCACTGTGGTTCCCAGACCTGAAGGAAGTAGTTCCAGTGTCCAGCAGCAGGTGACTCCAAGTCTTTATCGGATGCTGGCTGTTGGGAGGGTATTTAGCCCCCCTCTATTATTTCATGTTGCTGTGGGGTTCTGCCTGTGTACACAATGTACCCGGCTCCCTGTGACTCTGATCCTTAGCCTTCTCACACCTGCTTTTACCAGCTACAATGTACCTTCTCCCCATTGTGGCTCATTTCTTGCTCCTCAACCTGATCCTACTCTGCTTGTTTCTGTTTACCCAGCTGTCAAGGATACCGACTGCAATCATTCAGCAGCAGGGATGACCAGATCAGCATAGCTACACTTAGACCAGAATATATATGATTTAAGTTTATTAACAGCAAAACAAAATCCATCCAAACATCAGCAAACATGAACGTACACGTGAACCAAATGACAAAACACCTAACAAGCAGTCTAACAGAAAGCCTAACTAGAAACAAACTGGATAAAATACATACCAAATGGGGAACACAGATAAACAGGGTAATACTGGACATGCAAGGAAGGAGGGAACCAAGACTAGGATAAGGAACAAGGGAAGCAGATACAAGGCAGCAGCGTACAGGGTGCAGGGCAAGCACAAGATCAGGAGAAGGGTCAGTATAAATTAACAAGCAGTATCTGGCGATCAAAACATTGAAGCACAAGGAACATGTAGAGAAGGAACTAAATACCCTCCCAGCAGCCATCAACAGGTGGAGACTGATACTGGAAATCGCTGGCTGCTGGGAAACACCCACTGATGGACACTAACTACAACATTACGCAGTGCCACCAGCAGGTGATCCAGGTCCTGATACCCATCATCTGTACATAGTTTAGTTATTTAGTGTAGGTAGGTTTTACTTTATTTTTGTCTTTGTTTAGGTTCACTGGGTTTTGTATTCTTTGGTGTATTGGATAGTTGTATGTATTCTTGCTTTTGTCACTTGTGTTATCTTCATAATAAAACATTGCTGTTATGCAGTGTTTGAGCGTAGTGATTTCTGTGCAGGTTCATACATATCTGGTCAAGACTTTCACAGAATCCCAGCACAAGGTATCTTGACACAAACATGTGTCAAAAGTCTCAAAGTGACACTGTCAGCATTGTCTGAAAGACAACCTGAGCAAGTTCAGTACTGCAGGAAAAGGAATAGTACCTTAGTGAATTTGAAATTGACAGGGATTTATCCTCTGAAAAAGAAGAAGCTAAACCACCTGCAACCTTAGTCAGAAAATCTGGGAGTACCAATAAGGTCATCCCAACTTGGCGCTTGTCGTATACGATTCGTACAGTCATATAGCCTAAACCAGCATCATGAGAACAAATGCAAATTCTTACTTGTTCAAGAGAAGTGGATTAAAGCTACAGATGAAAAAGTGGATATCTCTCAAACAGCTCCCAGCTTGGAAATTTACAGAACGCAAAAGTATAAGCCCATCAAAGGAAACAGGCTACATAAATCTGGATGGAGAAGATCTTCTACCCAACAATGGATAGTAAAAATGAGCAGCGGGGTGCTTTTATACACTGCAACCACTACAAGTCCAGATAAAGGAGCTGCCATGTCATTGCTGTGCAAACGTGTAAGTAAACACCCAGGCCAGGGGGCTGAAATTAAATTAAAAGACTCAGACATTCACAAGCAGAGGGTTCAAGAATATTTTTTTAATGAGGTGTAAATTAAAAACGCATGTCTTACATAGTTACTCTTGTACAATAAAACATTTCTTTTTTTTACAATTAGCTTGTCAGATAACAGCTCAAAAAAATGTAACAGAAAGAACTGATTGAAAAACATGTATTGCATTAACCTGCCTCCAGAATAAAATACTACATCTCAAAGTACCATATTTTTAAACTGTAAAGAAAATGTTAGGAGCACATATACACTTGCATCAGAGTGCCCTTTAACATGCGGTATAGTTCCCGTGTAGCTATTGCAGTCATTGTTTGTATCTCATGTCTAATTAGCTTTCAATCAAGACATTTCTTCCCCCCCCCCACACATAAATATGATACTGCATATATGTTTAGAAATGCAGACCACAATAAAAAGTGCAGACGGGTCCAAGGTGCAGTCTACCATCCGTTTTTTTTTTTTACGTTAGCGGAGGGTGAGAAACCCCAATTTGAGGCTGACATCTCCTGCAGATAATCACAGCCAATCGCATGTAATCACACAATGGAGCATTTACCTGTGACTGAGTGGCCCTGTAGGTAATCGCTGCTGGAGAAATTACATGTTAATCGCAGTGGAAACCTCACTGGGTCTTCCGCATCTAAATCGCAAAGGGCCCCAATTAGAAGGCCTCATAGGTATGCTTTCCAAAACGAATTGAAACTGGGTCAGACCTCTTGAAAAAATTTCTCAAGGCATTTGTTATTAAAAAAACATGTTATACTCGCCTGTCCTGCACAATAGTATTGCACAGAGCAGCCCTGAACCTCCTCTTCTGGGGTCCCCTGCCAGTGATCTTTGCTCCAGCTCTCATTTTTGCCCCCATAGCAAACCCCTTGCCATGGAGGCAGACGTGTGGGCTTGCTCCCAAGCTGGGCTGTGTGCGCGCCCATAGAAACACACAGCAAGGTTTGGCTCCGCCCCTGCTCTTTGCTCACAGGATCTGATTGACAGCAGCAGGCAACAATGGCTCCTGTTGCTTGCCTGATCCTCCTGTGTAAAAAAAAATAAAAAATAAAAAATAAAAATAAAAGGGTGGGGGGGGAGAAAGATTGGCAGATGGGCACAGCGCTGGATCGATAAAGGACTCAGTTAAGTGTTGGGGGTGGTGGCAAGTGGCAAAACATTTTTTACCTTAATACAGTGAATGCATTATGGTAAAAAAAACTTTTAGCATTAGAACCACTTTAAACAGAACAGACAGGGTAGGGAGGAGTCAGTACTCCTCTTCAGCTGTGTGTACATTTCAGCTTGAGATACTAAGTTCTATAAACGAGACATTTTAGCACAGCAAGTGGGAGAATACAAGACTGTAGTTTCAACTGTATGCTTTAAAAAGAAATATAGATTCAATATATTACCTGTCAATTTTTAAAATTATATATATTATATATATATGGACCACTTAAAGGTCCAAGCTTTTTATTTATTTTATATATATATATATATAAAATAAATAAAAAGCTTGGACCTTTAAGTGGTTGTAAAGGCAGGTTTTTTTTTATCTTTATGCATTAAGATAAAAAGCCTTCTGTGTACAGCAGCCCCCCTCATACTTACCTGTGGTCCATCTAGATGCAGGAGCGCAACCTCTCCTCATTGGCTGAGACAGCAGTGCAGTGTCATTGGCTCCCGCTGCTGTCAAAGTCAGTCAGCCAATGAGGAGAGAAAGGGGATGGGGCCAGACAGCGGCTCTGTGTCTGAATGGACACAAGGGAGCTGTGGCTCGTGTGCTCACATAGCAAGCTGCTTGCTGTGGGGGTACTCAACAGGAGGGAGGGGCCAGGAGCACCAAAGAGGGACCCATGAAGAGGCGGATCTGGGCTACTCTCTGTAAATCCACTGCAACAGAGCAGGTAAGTAAAACATGTTTATTATTTTTAACTAAAATAAAAAAAAACAAGACTTTACAATCACTTTAATAAAAAATATATACTACTTTTTTTTCACATGTGGGTTTTTAACCAGAACTAATGTAGCCCCTTAAAGCCTATAAAATCCTATACAATTCAGCATCCTGTTTCAGTGAAGATTTACTAAAAGCTTGTTATGCAGCTTCCAGGTTTTGCTAGTTTATCAGGCACCCGGTTTCCTAGATCAATCTATCCCCATGCAGCTCATTCTGTTCACAGGGTGGAGTACCACCCTAGAGCTAGGGAGTGTCCTGAGGTCACGGTATGCAGAACCTTCCCTCCCTTACAACAATACTACACTGAAAATTAAATTATGGATGCAGAATACCAACCCATAATAAAGCGTTTAGATAAAATTTTATTGAGAGTGTGCTCCACTGTCCACACAAGAGTGTATGAACATAGAGTGTGCATGTGTTTTAAGTTGTACTCCTCTTCCTAGCATATGTTAGCCATTTACAATTTAGGCGCCTCTTTTATCCTTATAGCATTAGGAAGAACACGGGAATCATTAAAGGCTCTTGCACTTAAACAGTGATGATATGAATAGCCAGAATAGACAAAAACATTGAGTCATATTATCAGTGTTCAAGGCACAATCATACATTTAGAATGACATATCAACACAATGCAGCAATGTACAAAGCAGGAATGGAGAAAACTATTTTTCAAATACATTTTAAAGTTTTCCTTAAGAAATTAGCTATCTGCATAAAATATTTTATTAATTAGAATATACTTCATTATGAAAAATGCTGCTGGTAAAGCAACAAAATGAAGAAAAAAGTTTTTATACTAATCTTTTCTCATAGAATATGTTTTGACCCTCAAACAATTAAATGCTAATATTAAAAACGGGAATTTTGCCAACTGTGGCATATAATGTAAGTTTATTTGTAGTACAAAAATAAAATGGGTAAGAATAAGAAGATGGAAGATCTACAGCCAACCTTTTTTTATTGACTTGTGCCAGAGGAAGCCACTCAGTAGAAAGGAAGGAAGCAAACGTCTTTGCTTAATATGGATGAGCTCAGACTTCTTCAGATCTTTGTATGAACCCACCTGAGCTATCCCACTGGGAAGTGGTCACCCTGCCCCACCCATCATAAGTGGCAGAGGCATTCCCCACCCCCCCAGCCGCCACAGGTATACAAGGGATGTATATACAAGTGTGGCAGAAGGGCGGGGCATGCCTCAGCCACATACGATTGGTGAGGCACAGTGCCAGCTTCCTGGTGGGATAGCTCAGGTGGGTTCAGACTAGGATCCGAACTCACCGGAGCACCCCCTACTTAATAACACGATGCAAAAAACAATCTTGCACAGTACCCCCATAGCAGTCAGTAGACAACCACTATTATTCTACATTAAACTGATAAAAGCTGATAACCAATTGGTTGGCAGGAGATGCAGTACTTTATTTCTGTTTTCATTGATTCAATAAAAGGCTTAGAAATGAATTGTGCCCTGTACACACGGTTGCAATTTCCGAGGGAAATCCAATCGTGTGTGGGCTCTATCAGACTTTTTCTGTGAGAAATTCAGACGGAAAGTTTGAGAGCTGGATCTAAAATTTTCCAACAACAAAATCCGATCAGACTTTTTCCAATTGTTTGTAGAGAATTCCGATGAACAAAGTGCCACGCATGCTCAGAATAAATTACGAGACGAAAGCTATTGGCTACTGGCCTCTACATAGTCCCGTCGTACGCAACAAACGTCGCCGCGTTCAGAACGATTGGATTTTCCGCCAACTTTGTCCGACCGTGTGTATGCAACACAAGTTTTGGCCAAAATCTGTCGGAAAAAAAAAAAATCTGATGGATTTTGTGGTCGGAATGTCCGGCCACGTGTATGGGGCATAAGTGTTAATAAGAACAGAACATATTGCCCATAGGCACCAATCAAAGGTTTGCACTGCAGATATGACAGCTGGAAGCTAAATGGTTGCTAGTGGCAACAAGAAATGTTTTCGATAGCAGGGTTTCATCCATAAACCTCAGAGATATTCAAAGTCAAGTTACCCATAGACATGAGGTAATGGTTCCATAATCTGATAGTTTTCAGTCAGATTGGAAGATGTCAATGAAGCACTCTGGGACAGTCCCTTATAACCATTGCCTCTGGGTAAAGCTGTCAGATACATTAGAAGAGATTGTATGCTACTGTTTTCCTTGACTTAACTTGGGATTGGGACTAGACTTCCCTGCAATATCAAGTCTCCTCTGCTCTATACCTTTGCTGAAACAGGAATGTTCCTTCTAAACCATAAATTCCTGTTTATATCAGAAGCTGTGCCTGCTCATATTGTATGAGGTTTGAAATATGCATGCGTGTCCAACCATTTCCCTTATCTTACTGGCCATCAAGTATGACGTTTCTGTTCTTTTGTATATTTTTATGGTATGCATTTCTTAAATAACACAATTATGTTTTTCAGCATCTGTCAATTTCATCTGTCAATTTCAGAAAAGTCTACCTCTAGGGCTCTAGATTGTTTTTGAAGGTTAGTACCATAGAAATACTTAAAAAAATTAATGTGTGTAATTTTACTGTTGTAAAACATAATAGCCGCCCCCCCCCCCATCAGACAACAGTCATTATATAGCAGATGCTGCTGCAGTGCCTGGCAGTATTGTCTTGCTTTTGTAAACGCACAGCTTTCTGTCTTTGCCATGGTGAACTGAAGCAGTACCTAGGCTGTATGTTGAAAATCTCTTTACAACAGCTAAGAATCAAGGAAGAGGGTTAAACTGCATTGTGTGTAACAGCAATATAGCAAACAAACAGCAGCAGCAGAACTGTCTTATATAAGTTTCAGTTCCTAAAGGCCTACAATTTTAAAGCTCATCTTCAGGCAAATTTGCTGTGACTTCTCTCCTTCCCAACCACCCACTTCAAACCCATTCACATTTTTTTTGAAACCATTGCCAAGCTTTATTTTTACTCACCTGAATGACCCTCCACAGCACCTTTTCCAGGAGTGAAGACTGGTTGGTGATCCAGTTACCACTCCTGAAGTCTTCAGAAAGCTGTGGGGTACCCACCAATGGACAACCAACTTAAGGTGTCCACATCACCAACCACCAACATGGTACTCCAAAGAAGGATCCTAGCACTCTACAGTTAAGAAAAGAGAAAAAAAAAAAAAAAAAAAGTCTAGGGACCTGGCCCATCACTTGATCAAAGATTCAGGAGAATATTTAGGGCATTTCGATTTTTTTTTTTTTTTTAATGGGACACTTCGCTTCTGCTCTTCTTTGATGTTATTTAGGGGATGCAGAGCCAGGTGAAAAGCCAACTTCATAAGTATTAGGTAACTTCTGCAATCCTGATGTGAACATCCAGCAAAATTAACTTTCTGCTGCCAATCTCACACACTGCAGTTTAGACTGCGGTAGTCTGCCTGACTTATTGGGTCTGTTAAAAAGATAGTACAAACAGGATTATGTGCTACGCACAGTAACCCCTAGCCATTAAGTTCACTTTACTGGAGTCCGATCGTTGAAAAGACCATACTGATAAATTGCTGTTGGCTAGTGAACTTGCATATTGCTTTTTTGTCTTAATCAGTTGGTCCCCAAGTGTATGTCCCCAATCATTTAATGTAGAAGTCAGACAGCAATACTGTGTGCAGGCAAGGACAAAGACTGGGGTAAACCCGCTTGATCTTGGACAGTTGCAGAAGGGATTCAAATTGTTTCACACAGGCTGCCCCATTACCCTGCACCACCAAAACAAACAGATCTTTTCAAGTGCAGGTCATCTGTAGAAGACATCTCACAATAATGAACACATGTTGGGAAAGACCAGATGGAACACTTATAATGGTTGGCCCCTGTCCTGCAGGGTTGGTATTATGCTTGCATGCTAGTCTTGTATAAACCAAATATTTCCCCGGCATTTTTGTAAACCCCTAATAGATACGTATTGCTTACCAAAATATATATATATATATACCATAGATAATGCAAATTTAAACCATAACTTTAAGGCATTGTGTAAATGAACTGAACGCCACCCCCAACAAAATCACAAGTAGGCAGCCAGCTAGAAAGTCTTTTACATGTTTAAGCAGTCTTCTGACACTCCCTGAGCGGCAAGCTCAGCAAGAACATTGTCCAGGTAGTTTGCGTCAGGGTAACCGTGTCCAGTTATGTTCGAGGTCATTTCCGTCTTGTGATGGATTTCATTCCACACCACAGTGTCAGATTCACCCGTTGTGCTTGAAACACCAATGGTGAATATCAATCTCCTTGCCCAGGCAACCTTTAGAAGTTCTAGTACCTAAAAAAAGAAAAAAAGAAATAAAAAATGTGACGTGTAATGTGATAACAAAAGTTATATTTTTACAAATTGACAAGTTGCTATAGTACTGTGAGTTTTTCCTGAATCTTTTAGGGATTTCTCATGTAGGGCAGATATATTAGACTAATTCAGCTAAAACTGATATTTTTGTTTTGCACATCAGACACATTTTACTGAACAAACACACAATACAATATTTTCACCAATGTAAAATGGTTGTAAAAGGCAGAAGGTTTTTTGTCATCTTTATGTAATCTAAGATAAAAAGCCTTCTGTGTGCATCAGCCCCCCCCAATACTTACCTGAGCCCATCTAGATCCAGTAATGTTGCAGGAGTGTCTCTGCTGCCCGAGACTCCCCTCATCATTGGTTGAGACAGCAGCGCGGTGCCACTGGCTCTCACTGCCATCAAAGTCAGACAGCCAAGGAGAAGAGAGAGGGGGCGGGGCCACAGCTCCGCGTCTGAATGGACAAACGGAGCTGTGACTCGGCTCGGTTGCCCCCATAGTACTTTGCTTGCCGTGGGGGGCACTCAACAGGAAGGAGGGGCCAGGAGCTTTGAAGAGGGACCTTAGAAGAGGAGGATACAGGTGTCTCTGTACAAAACCACTGCACAGAACAAGTATAACATGTTTTATTTTTCTTCTATCATTTTAAATATTTTTATTAGTTTAATGTTGCTTTTCTGTTTATTTTTATTATTCTGTATTTAATAACATTTATATCCTTTACAAACACTGTGGCTATTTGCTGTTCAGCAGAATTTGTCTAGTGTGCAGTATATGGTATTCTTTAGCCATAACACAATGCAGTAGAGTTACACTAGATACCCTTTGATATTTCTTATTTGTGCAATTGCTGACAAGCTGTTTGAGACGCTTTTATTTATTTTTTTAAATCGGACTCCGGTGGCAGAAAAGTTCCAGAAATCCCTGTTGATATTACAAAGTCAAATGTGCTCTCCATAAACAAGTAAATGAGAAATCAAGCTACAAGAAAGAGACACATGCTATAAACACTACTGAGTATTAAACTGACCGCTGGATTTTTGGAGAGATTTAAGTGGCTAACGAGTGATTCCCATTTATGATCAGCTAAAAGTATCTAGTGAAACCGATATTTAATCTCAATCATCTATTCCCTTATAAGAACCTTACATAGCTGCTTTGTAAAGTCTCAGACCCTTTTCTAAATTCTATGTAAAAGAATGGAGACTTGAAAAGTAAGTGTTTTTAAGTTATTTAACTGGTAAATGCCATCAATAAGGCACTTTTCTGCTACAGTTCTATCAAATTATGCAGCGTTTTCAAGCAGCCAGTAGGTGGCACCGTATATTCAAACTAGCTACCGTATATACTCGAGTATAAGCCGAGATTTTCAGCCTCTTTTTTGAGGCTGAAAGTGCCCCCCTCGGCTTATACTCGAGTCACCGCTGTCTGACTGCCCGAACAGCGTGTCGAGCAGACAGACAGCGGCCATTCTACCTTTCAAAAGCCGCGCCTCCGCCTCCGCCTGTGATAGGCGGAACACTCAATTTCCCAGCAGTCAGTGTTCCGCCTATCACGGACATCGGCTCATCCTCGGATGAGCCGATGTCCGTGATAGGCGGAACACTGACTGCTGGGAAATTGAGTGTTCCGCCTATCACAGGCGGAGGCGGAGGCGCGGCTTTTGAACAGGGGAATGGCCGCCAGGGCGCCGACGAAGAGCGGCGATCCTGGCATGGGACGACACGGAGGCTCGGGACGGGACGACACGGAGGCTCGGGACGGGACGACACGGAGGCTCGGGACGGGACGACACGGAGGCTCGGGACGGGACGACACGGAGGCTCGGGACGGGACGACACGGAGGCTCGGGACGGGACCGGACGGAGGTTTGGGACACAGGTAGGCTGGACACACAAGGCTGCACGGACACACACACACACACACACACACACACACACACACACACAGGGATGGATGGATGGATGGACACACACACACACACAGGGATGGATGGATGGATGGACACACACACACACACAGGGATGGATGGATGGATGGACACACACACACACACAGGGATGGATGGATGGATGGACACACACACACACACACAGGGATGGATGGATGGATGGACGCACACACACACACACACAGGGATGGATGGATGGACACACACACAGGGATGGATGGATGGACACACACACAGGGATGGATGGATGGACACACACACAGGGATGGATGGATGGACACACACAGGGATGGACGGACACAGAGGGATGGACGGACACACACAGGGATGGACAGGCATATCTCACCCTCGGCTTATACACGAGTCAATAGGTTTCCCAGTTTTTTGGGGGTAAATTGGGGGCCTCGGCTTATACTAGGGTCGGCCTATACTCGAGTATATACGGTAAACAAAAACAGTTAAACAGATCCAATTTAAGCAATCTAAAGACAAAATTCCAATAAGCTTTATTTACTGGTCATACAATATAACCTCATAGCTGCATAGCAGTTTTAGAAAAAACACCACATCTCTTAGTGAAATTAAGCAGCACATATAGGTTGCTACTCCTTCCCACCATGACAATGCTGAGAAGGCCAAAATCAGAAAAAAAGTGCCGTGCTACCATTATACAATGACAATTTTGTTCTATATCTATCTATATCTATCTATATCTATCTATATCTATCTATATCTATCTATATCTATCTATCTATATCTATCTATATCTATCTATATCTATATCTACATATACATATACACACATATATATATAAGTGAATAGTAACAACTTACTAATATGTGGCCTGTAGCAGTATAATAGGGCTCCCCAATGTGGCCAACTTGTGAAGTACTTAAAGTGGATTTAAAACCAATTTCTAAATGACTTCCATAGTGCTGATCTATACCTCCATGTGTCCTTACCTGTCAAAAATCTCCCCTTTAGCTGTTTGGAGCCCTGCAATACTCTGGATTCTGTGGGTTGGTCTGTTTTGTCAGAGGGAGGAGTCGTGATGTCAGTAGACTCCCCCGCCCACCTCTACACGCCCCTTGGCCAGGTATCATTTTTCTTACACCAAACTTCTGCTGTTCTCATGGATTATGCCCCATGATCACCAACATCCAGTCAAAACCCAGAAAAGGCACCACATGACTTCAGCATGCCCAATCATGCTGAGGTGTAGAGCAGCCAATCCTGGGAGAACTGAAGAAGAAAGGAGGGGGATGTGAAGTACACAGAATGCCTCTCTCACACTTGTGCATGAGATAAGGAAATCACATGTCACTCACAGCAAGGGGAAAGAAACTGACACCTATTTATCTGTGTGTCCATTTTTAGCTTACCGAAGATAGATAACAGAATTGCTCAGTGTTGGATTAACTCTTTGTGGCAAGACTGGCCACAGATGACATAACATCCTCTGTTGTAACAGATATGAGTCTTAATTAAAAAAAATATATTTGGGGTTTACATCCACTTTAAGCAAGCCTAAACTAAGGGAGAAATGACCCTACCACCCTCCAAATGGCGGTTTGAGTCCAACAGTGCTCAAACACCTAAAATACAGTGTAGCACAAGCGACTGGGAAACCATTGGGGGGGGGGGGGGGGGGAACAAAAAACAAAAAAACAGGTGCTCCTTCCCTGCCCATATACGATGTCACCAAACCTGTAAAAAAGCCAGGAAGGCGAAGGAGAAGATTAGTAATGGTGGCTGCAGCACAAGAAATGGTGACCACCAGCCACAAACTCACAAACCACTGCCACAGTTTGGGCCCAGAATAATGAATATGCAGAGTCCTGTGAAACCAGAACACAGATTAGGCATATTCAGCAGTGATGTAGGGCTGCCACAGAAACTGTGGACAGAAACGGCTTCCAGGATTTTTCAGTATAAAAGCATAAATCTATCAGTGCTCACTACATTACTGGAGAGACTTCCAGTATTACAGTATCTGCCATAAATCTACCAGCAGCTGATAGAAAAAAAATCCAGAAAACAGCTGAAGAAAACATGTTATCGCCTGAGGACACTGGCAAAAAAACTGAATTATGCTGGTAGTGGGCAGGGTTATCCTGTGCTGGTCAACATCTCTCCTGTAGAAGGCAGTATAACCCCAAAGGATTAGGACTTCCCGTGCTCATCAATTAATTAGATTGAAGTACTGTATATCTACCTACACATTTGCTTTTAGTTGTATATGTTTTACAGGTCAGTCCAGTAAAGGAAAGTTAGAGCAAGTTACTAGTTCCAGTTATTGGTTTTGAATTCTGTGAGTTAACATTAATTGAAGTAAAGAATAATATGCAGACAACATTTTTGGCTGAAAAACAAAACAATTATAATCAATATAAAAGAAAAAAAAAATACTTGAAAGTAAAAGCCTTGTATGTATGATTAAAACGTTAATTTCACTTACCAATCTTCC
>NW_027507887.1:1287500-1347500 GCF_037356315.1 Lithobates pipiens | reverse complement strand
AATGTCACTAAAACAACATTTGCTTTGCTTATCTCTCTTTGCTTTAACTATCAATTGATGGAAAACTACATTTTTTTTGTTAAAGTGGTTGTAAACCCTTAGGCCTCATGCACATGAGACGCAGGTGAAAACTCTACTAAAAAAAAAGCTGAAACGCGCGTTTTGCTGCGTTTGCATGCAGTGTTTAGCCGCGTTTGCGTTTATAAAGATGACATCATGTAGACCCTCCCCAAGCTCTCAAAGCATGTTTTTTTTAAACTATTTCTGCTATTTTGATCAGAGTGAGCAGTTGTCCACTTGCATTTGCCTCTCTTTCTGTGGTATATATTTTGAAATGGATCCCATATTGAATATATGTCAGGAAATGCTCCTGATGTTGCTCTTGATGAGACAGCAACGTCGTCGCAAAATTTCGTGAGAGGTCCAGAGTCAGAGCTCATCGATATTGGACCCATTCGTTGATGGGACAGTGAATGTCCGTTGGATATTTCACAAACATGTATGTGCAGCTGCGTACCTACCCCGAAAAGTTTTTTTAATTTTAGCCCGATGTCCATTGTCACATTTGATCTGCTCTTAGAAAAAGTACGACCTGGTCTGACATTCATGGACACCAATATGAGAAACAGTGTGTCACCAGAGGAACATCTGTTGGTAACGATCAGGTATGTGTATATATTTATAAAATATATCTATAGATGTACAGATGAATTTTTTTCTCTGTCCTTTATTTAAAAAAAAAAATAATGTCTATAATATATTTTTTTATTCATTTTTTCTAGTTTCAAATTGTTTTATTTAAAAGCAAATCTATGTTAATTAGATTTTTTTATAATTGTTTTAAATTTATTTGGCCAATTTTAAATATATTTTTATTGTGAAATATGTATTGATTAATATATTTAAATTCTTTGCTGCTGTATATGGTAGTATAATATTTTTTAATGCCTTATTAAAATATCCAGAATCCTAACCCTAACCATTCATCCTAACCCTAACCACTAACCCTAAACAATAACCCTAACACTAACCCTAAACAATAACCCTAACACTAACCCTAACACTAACCCTAACACTAACCCTAACCCTAACACTAACCCTAACCCCAACACTAACCCTAACACTAACCCTAACACTAACCCTAACCCCAACACTAACCCCAACACTAACCCCAACACTAACCCTACCCCTAACTGCTAACCCTATACAACCCTAATCCAACCCTTAATCCTAAACAATAACCCTAACGGATAACCACTTACCATAACACCCAACCCTAATGACCAAATTACATTGCTGCAGATGGTCACAGTTGACTTTGAGGCCATGTATCTCTGATGCAGAAAAGTGCATGACATTTTGCGACCTGACTTTGGGGCCCTCTATCTCGGGGTCACTTGGTGACAGGAACCTCAAATTTGGATATGTTGTAGTGCTAGTTCCACAGTGTCTGCATACCAAATTTGGGGTTCTTGGCAATAAGGGGCCCCAAGATATGGGCCCCCAAAGTCGGGTCACAAAATGTCATTCTCTGATGCAGAAAAGTGCATGACATTTTTCGACCTGACTTTGGGGCCCCCTATCTCGGGGTCACTTGGTGATAGTCGGGTCGCAAAATGTCATTCTCAGATCATATTTCTGAGTGTTCAGGTCCAAAAAATTGGGTTCCTTTAAAAACGCTTATAAATGCAAACGCGGCTAAACGCGGGTGCCGCATTTAGCCGTGTTTTGTGTCTGAAACGTGGAAATTTTTGCGTCTGAACCCATTTTTTTGCTTCTGGAAAAACGAGGTTAAACACAACTGCATAAAAACGGCAAAAAACTAGACTGTGTGCATGGACACATAGGATAACATTGAATGAGTTCAGGGGCAGTTGAAAAAAAGTGTCCAACTGCATCTAAACACGCGTTTAACAGCGTCTCGTGTGCATGAGGCCTTACTTCTACATGGTCAAAAAATATTGGCACTCTTGCATTTCTGTCAGATAATGCATTCCTTCGCCCAGAAAGTTGTTGCCATTACAAATGTTTAGATATTCTCGTGTTTATTTCTCTTGTTTGTACTGGTATGACACAAAAAAAAGCAGAAGACAAAAAAAAAATATATAGAAAAATGGACTGGACAAAATTATTGGCACCTCAAGTTAATATTTGATAGCACACCCCCTTGGAAAAAATAACTGAAATCAATTGCTTCCTCTAACCATCAATGAGTTGCTTGCATCTCTCTACTGGAGTTTTGGACCACTCTTTCTCCAACTGCTCCGGGTGTCTCAGATTGGAAGGGTTCCTTTTCCAAACTTCTGTTTTGAGATCTCTCCACAGGTGCTCTATGGGATTTAGATCTGGTCTCTATGCTGGCTAGCTCAGTACTTTCCATCACTTTGTCTTAAACCATTTCTTGGTGCTTTTGAGGAGTGCTTTGGGTCATTGCCCTGCGGTAAGACCCATGACCTTTGATGGAGACCCAACTTTGACACTGGGCCCTACATTGCACCCCAGAATTCTTTAATAGTCCTTCAGATTTAATAATGCCATATACACAGTCAAGATATCCAGTGCCTGAAGCAGCAAAGCAACCCCAAAATAACATCAGTGAACCTCCACCATGTTTGAATGTAGGGACTGTATTCTTTTCTTTAATCTCTTCACACCCACTGCAAATATGCGGCCCCATTGGACTGGGATCTTTCCATGGGGCCACATATTTCCTTATCTCCCTTTGTGCTGGGAGTGCTCCCAGCAGCACAGAGACAGGGGTCTCAACAGGAGCCGTGGGTCACATACTAATGATCAGGACCTGGAATTCCCAATTCCGGTTCACCTGATCGCGGTTATTGAAGAATTGAACTTGGGTTGTTATTCGGTGAAAGGTTATGGTAGTAGCAAGAAATATACAGGTAAAAAAAAGTTTTTTTTATTTTGGGCCAGTTTTCCTTGGATAATAATAATTGAAAAAAAAAAAAAAAAAATAATCAGAGCGCTCCATTACCATTTACCACCAAATGAAAGCCCAATTTGTCCTGGAAAAAAAAACAAGGTACAGTGCACCTGGATGCACCAAGTAGTTGTGATGATATGTACAGTTCTACGAATATAAGTCAAAGTTGCAAAATTGTGCTTTGGCATTCCGATTTGTTTTACCTGTGAAGGGGTTAAAAGCCTCATTTCTTTTTATGAAATCAGTAGAATAATGGGCTTAACCAAAAAATGCTGTAATTTAGTTTATGTCCACAGCACATTCTCCCAAAAGCATTTTGGCTTCCTCAGGTAAGTTTTGGCAAACTTTGATCATTTTTTTTCTCTTTCGTCCACGATCTGGGAAATTAGCTACAGTGCCATGGGCTGTTGCGCACAGTGGACACAAGAACATTAAGATCCCTGGAGATGGACTTGTAACCTTGAGATTGTCTATTTTCCACAATTTTTGTTCTCCAATTTCTCTTCTCCATGTTCCGTGTGGCACACAGAGAGACACAACAGAAAGGTTATCAATTTTTCACCATTCTAACTGGTTGCCGTTATGATTTCTACAGGGAAAGCACCTTTAAAGTGGAAGTAAACCCATGGATTTAAACAGTTAAAAAAAAGGCATGCCGGGAATGCTAACTGCACATTGGCTGTGCTCTCAGCCAAACTATCAAACCATCCAATGGCTGGTGTCATAACAAATCACATGTGCAGCACCATAGCAGTTGAAGATTAAACAGAGGCAAAGATGGCAGCTTCCTTGGCTGAAAATGATAGGGGAGTTTACTTCCACTTTAACTGATACAGGCAAGTTTAACTACAAATTACAGAAGCATCACACACATGGAATGCAATTATTTCTTACAATTTTGATAAAATGCCAACAACTTTGTCCACTCCATTTTTGGAGTTTTGAGTGGAACATGTCAGATTTGGCTTTTTGTTTTCCAATTTTTTGTGTCATACCAATACAAACAAAAGAAATAAACATGAGAATGGCTAAACATTGTAATTGCAACAATTTTCTGACAGAAATGCAGGGGTGCCAATATTTTTGCCACGACATACACAGAGATGAAACAAATCCTCCTACATACGTTGAACCCATATACAGTCTTCTCTACTCTACATCAGTTCAAATTGCTGAATTTACAAAGCTTGTCTGAGTGGACAGAAAACATGGGGGAGAACTGAAGTTACACTCTGCATAGCTCAATAAGGAGAGCTGATTGGAGGAAAGGGACCCATCCTCCTTCAGACAGGAACACACAGGAACAGAGCTGAGGCTGTCAATCACAGGCTGTATTCTGAAGCTCCATCCCCGTCACCTTGTTTCCCCTGGTGTCAGAAAAACTTTACAGAAGTGACTCATGCAAATAGCAGGGAAACAAGGCAGCAGACAGTAGCGACACAGTGCTCTATATTGAGACAAGTACACGCTATAGAGGGATAAGCTTTGTTCACATATTTACGTGAGAGGTTTACAACCACTTTGAGCTTCTTAGAATTATTTGTCTATAAATGTATAACTGCTACAAAATCCATTTTGTAATTTAAAAGCAGGCCTTGAGCTAAAAATGCAAGATCTGCTTTGTACATCAGTCCACCCCATTTTAAAGTGATGCATGATAGCTACAAAAAAAGCACATCTGTGGGGGAATAACTTTATAAAATATACTTACCTTACAGCCAGCATCTTCCCATAGTGCCTAGACGAAGGTGATGTCACAATCCTTCTGGCGAAATCACGAGAACACCAGGGATCCCAAATTGAGTAAGATACCCCACTGTGCTAGACGGCTTAAAAATTTTATGAAACTTTTCAAATCACTGCGTATGTGCTGCGGTTTGAAGAGGTCTGCATGCTGCATCTTTTGTGCACTTTTAAAAAGGGCACCAAAAATGCACCTTTCATTGAAGTCAATAAGAAACGCACTAAAATGCACCCAGGGTTTGTTTTTAAGTTCTTTGTTATGGTCACTATACTGGTTTAGAAGCGGGTACGCACTGGCATCTTTAAAGTGGTTGCTAAGCCACTGTGTTGTGTTCATATAATCATCTCTGGTTGGTAATGTTAGGTGCCACTGTTTTTTATATATACAAAGAGCTCTTCTAAACCTTATTTCGTAGCGCCGCTCGGTGTGACCAGCCACTTTTCCTTTCTCTCGATCAGACAGCTACAGCAGGAGAGACCGAGAATCCCCCGCTGACGTCAGTCAGGAGGAGAGGCAACCAGTCACGTGATCGCTGCTCTGAAATCAGGTATAGAATGGCTTTTTATTTTTATTAGAAAACACAGACACTGGGGCACCTAACATTAAGCACAGAGGATTATATAACAATTTAAAAGTAATTTCAGCAGCAGGAGGAGAGGGGAGTGGTGGGCACTGTCACTAGCCGACAGGCAGGGAGGGAGGGGGAGAGAGAGGACAGAGGAGAGAGCGGATGACGGAGGCACTCAAACTGACCATGGTGTCAGGGCTCAGCAGCCATGATAAACTGTGGTAGTTTACATTGGGGAGGTCAGAAGCAGGCAGGATCAGCCAGGTATTTTAGGAGATTTAGGGGGGCAAATTACACAGCACAAGCACTATGCTGTATAACATAAATTTAAAGGAACAGGATCTTTTTTTTGGGTAACAAACGCTTTAACAACCAGTGAATAGCTGACTGTTAAAGAGGAGCTTCAGTCTCCCCCCAAAAAATTTTAAGTCAGCAGCTACAAATACTGCAAGTGCTGACTTTTAATATAAGGACACTTACTTGTTCAGGGATCCTGCAATTTCCTCATCCGAGACGATTCTTAATTTGGCTTTGGGTGCAGGTGCGGGCATCTTGTGAAGCCTGTTGACTGCACTGCGCTTTGAAAACGGTCCCTCCGTCTTCTGGGACCTATGTCCCATAAGGCTTCAGGGGCAAGGAGGGGGGCTGTGGCGATCTGACCGGACGTGAGAGCGGATACCTCTTAAAATCAGGTACCCCTCCCCTCGCTAAAAGTACCAAATGTGGCAGTGGAGGGGTGGGGGGGGGTGATAACAAGTGGAACTTCCCCTTTTTGTGAAGTTCCACTTTAAGGAGCCCATGATTGTTAAGCTACCTTAACAATTAGCAGGTATGTAAACAATCTCCCCCCTGGTAGCACCAGTCTTCAAGTTCCTGTGAATCTGATCTGATTTTCCCCACCTCCTCCCCTCATATTCTTGGAGCCGAAGCTTTCGTGCCTGCCTTCTCTCCACCTTCTCCCCCCTGCGGTGGTAGCATTGCTCCTGCACAAGAGGAGCTGGAGCATGCCAACTACTGGGGAAGGCATCATTACTGGTTAAGCAGGACAGCGGCTTCCGGCTCCTTAACAACCAATCACTGGCATCCATAACAATGACTAAATAGCTGGTTGTAAAGAAACAGCGCCCTTAACAACCAGTTTTTCACGCACATGGGCTGTAATGCAACGCATTTAAAATGTAGTATGCAATTGTTTAGAAAACGCACAGTGCATTTTAGAAGAACTGCAGTATGAAAGTTGCTGCCTAAATTTACAAACTTTATTTGATAAAATAAACTTTCAACACATGAAAGAAGAAACACAGGAGCATTCTATGTTATCTAGAGACATTTGTAAATTCAAGCAGAGCGGGATTGTTTTTAAATCAACAAAGTGAACATTTTTAATCATTTGGCTCGTGCCAAAACATTTTTACCCAGTTTGCACCCATACATGACATAAGAAAAAATATTATTACCTGAAAGAAGTAATAGTAACACTCCCTCCTAGGTATGTACAGCTATCCAAATGTATATCATTTAGCTGTGCAGCCTATTGTTCTGTGCCTATGCACTGTTGCCACCTGCAACCTAGAAGTTTTTATAATGCCTGCAGCATCAGGTTCTGCTCTGTAAAGTCTAGTACGCACGGGGCAGATATCAGCTGAACTAGCCAATATTCGCCCCGTGTGTGTGGCAGCCGGTCTGACAGAAACCAGCTGTTCTGCTGGCTTCTGTCGATGGCTCATGTCTGACAACGGTCTGCCGACCGTTTCCCCATCAGCACTCTCAGCCAATGGCTGAGAGTGCTGTTCAGAGTATTCTGGCAGGGGAGCCATCCCGCTGTCAGAACACAATAACTCAGCAGGGGAGATCGCTGTACTAACATCAGATTGTTAGTACCGCAGCTCTGACCTGACAATTGTTTTTTTGTTCAACCCAGTGAAAAAAAAATAGAAGAAAAATGAGTGGTGTGTGTGGCTTACAGGCAAAAAGTTTACAGGCAGGCAGTCATTTTGAGGTGGGTGCCACCAGCGTACTGATACAGTTAAGAGCAGGCAAGATCCATGATGGTGGCATACAGTATACATAATCTAAAGTACCTTTGTCCGTAAACACCACATCAATCACAGGGACACAGGGTTGAGTATTACCCTAGTATAGTTTTAAAAAAAATACAAAGAAAAAGATCTACAATTCCTTTATACATTAACTCTTCCAACCTGTTTAACAGGAACCATTATTTGAACAATAGCTTAAATGATGGCACACACAAGTGCAAAACAAAGGACTAGGGAAAAGTGTAGGCCTTTACTGAAAATAAAAGCTAATACCTTGTTTCCATTGCTATACATTTCAAACATACAGAGCTGGTGAAAAATATGGCCACACTTTTTCAGCTTTCCAACAGCAGTTGGCTTGATGGATTTGCTTTCCGAAGTTTCACTGTATCCAGAAGACGTAGTCAATGTCTCCATGCAAATGATACAGTCCTATAAAATAAAAGGAAAAGGTTGCATGCAACATTAAATTCACATTTTCTACTCCGTGCATTTCTTTGTATATTATGAAAAGTGCAATCATACTTCTTCTGGAGGCTTCTCAATGGTTTCCACATATTTCTTCACAACTTGTTCTGGGTCAGTAACTCCTGAGACAAATACATTACAATTATGTAAGGTTAAAAACACAAGGTTTAGAGCAAAAATATGCATTCCTACGTACAGTCACGTGAAAAGCAAGTATATCCTATGGCACTTGTTGACTTTTTCTTTTTAACATATCTCAACATAACACTGACAAAGTGCTTCTCAAATGACAACTATCAATTCAATCAGTGCCTACAGATAAAAGTGCTACACCTGAACGAACACATAAAAACGGACATTGAGTATTTATTCCTATAATTGAAATAGTTGATTTGTCACACTGAAAAAGTACACACAAACATTTACCACCACTGCAAATCGATGAAATTAGAACCTGGCTTTCCAGATTAGGCGCCAGTGATTAAAAATTCCTCAGGGAGCATGCAGGTGGAATCCATCTTATTTAAACATCAGACATTTATGATCTGGTGTTCTCTTTGCTGTTGACCTGAGATGTCATAATGCCCAAATCAAAAAAAAAAAAAAAAGAAGAAGGTTGTGGATGCCTAGGAGTCTGGAAATAGATTTAAAAAGGATTGTCAAATGATGTGAAATCTATCATTCTAATGTAGAGAAAGTAATCTGCAATTGGTGTAGATTTTAAAGGAATGCTAATTTATTCAGGATTTAGAAGCTTATCGTTTGATGCTGAAAGAAATCTCCCAATTTAATCTGCATGGAAGGGGTGCTAGGGAAAAAAAAATATGGAAATATGACTTACCTGTAAATTCCATACAATTGAGTACAGTATAAGACACCGGCGACATTCATACACCAAGGTTATAGGTGTGTACCTTCAGGTGATTAAACACTGGCAAGCTTTTGACGACACATTGCCCTGGGATGCCTCCCTATAACCATATCCCACTCCTTGAAATTTTTTATTTTTTTTTTGCAGCAAGCAATGCAAAATAAACCAAGGAAAGGACGTCCTCTTCTGTACTCCAAGATACAGAATTTCCAAGTAAAAATTACTTTTATCTTAACTGTACAGTACAGGACACTGGAAACAACTGGACAGTCATGTTCAACGGGCCCAAAAAACAACAGAGGCCAAATGACTCATGTTGAAAGTGCCGCTGTGGGAGCCATTCCGACCAACAATTCTTCGCCGCCCACCAGTCGCTACATGCCGGGACAGCTTTGCCGAATTGAAAGAGAATTCTTGACTGGAATTGGGTGAAAGGCATTGCCTAAAAAGAGGCAACCATTAGGCCTAGAACGCTCATAGAGCTGCTCACTATGGGATGTCTCTTGGATCTCAGTTCTCAAGCATAGGCTATTGGAAAAAGCATTTCCTTTTAAGAAAGACTTTCACTTTGAATGTGTTCAAAACCAGACCCAAGTATTGTAGGCAAAGAGAAGGTTTAAAAATAAATAAATAAATAAATAAATAAATAAATAAATAAATTGAGCACCCAGCTGAAAGCATGGAGCAGTTGGATTGTCAACTGAAGTGAACATTTGCTCACAACTGACTGGTAAGCCAGTCTGTCAGAAGAAGGTCATCTAGGCAGCCCATGACTTGTATGCCCTGGGTTCTGAGCAGGGCCAGCAGAGGTGCTAAGACCTTTGTGAACACTCTGGGAACAGAGAATAGGTTGAAGAGCAGTGCAACAAACTGAAAGTTATTTTCTGCCACTGTGAAGTGCAGAAAGCAGTGATGGGGTGGGTAAATACGAACATGCAGATAAGCATCTTGGATATCCACCGATGTCAGGTATTCCCCTTGTCTCAAAGAGGCAGTTACTGACCATGTAGATTCCAATGTCAAGTTTTGGAATTTGAAGGAACCTGGATTTTAGGTTCAAAACAGAGTGAATATCCCTGTTGGGCTCTGGTACAATTAACAGGTTTGAGTAAAAACATTTGAACCGGTCTTGTGGCAGTATTGGCACAAACTCCCTGGGACAAGAGGTGGTTCAGGGCCAAACCTAAGGGCTAAACTCAGGATTTGAAACTGAAGCCTGGGTAGAGTGAACAGATGCACTGCATTTTGAGGAGGAGTTATTTTGGAACCTTCCTCCAGTGATCTCTTTGATACTTTGGTCAAGTGCGTCACCAAACAGATGTCTTCCTTGGAAGGGCATACATGTGAAGCACATTTTGCAACTTCAACTGTCCAAGCTTTAAGCCATCTGATTCTGCGCATGTGAATGGATATTAGAACCATGTCTCATGACATGTTCTAGGGCATCCACACAAAAATACAGAGCAGAAGCAAACTGCAGTAGTTGCACTGCAACAGCACAATCCTGAAATACAGGGTCATGTTAATTGGCCATTGTCCTAGTTCTAGTCCAGTTAGCTGTAGATTGACTTACAGAAGACAGCAGGACAACCGAAATAGACCGCTTCTTTTCAAACCTTTTTTCTACTGGATAGATATCAGCAAAGATGGGGGGGGGGGGGGTTCTGCACTACTGCCTCAATATCCTTTTCATTCCCTTCTGCATCCTCTGGGGCTGGTATTATCAGGATCTAACTCAGCAGACAGATCCCCTGCCAAGAAAAATGGATCTGGTTCACGTGAAAGGGACCTTAAGATCATATTCTGACCAAGGATAGTGACATAGATCTGGAACATTCAGTTTTTATTGGTAGGCCACATGTTATGTGCCTGAAATGGAGTTAGAATTAAAAAGAGCCAGAATTCCCCTTGGGGGCACTGACGGAGTGGAGTGGGGGAAATAGAGTAGGTGTGTCTGGAAGGTATAGAACATCCTGTAACAAATCCTTGAAAGGATGAGAGGAAGCACCCAAGTTCATTATAAAGTCTCTATTAAATTTGAATGCCATACTTGAAGGGTTTGTACTGTGAAGTGTCACTAAACCGATGTATGCTGGGTGTGATATTTCCACAGTATACTTGCACATTCAGGCACGCTAACTTGCTAGAGTGCCTACTTCCAATAATGCAAAGTCTGAGTACAGTGTGTCTACTCTAGGGATTGACATACAGGGCAAACACCAAACTTAAAGTGGTTCTCCATTTTTTCTTTTATTCTGCATACCTTGTGGTGGGTACTGAATGTTTCAGATGCTCACCCACCCAGCAATTCAGCTGTGTCTTGCAAAACCCTGTCAGAATTCTGCCCTGCTCGGCCTAGCGCCATCTTGCCATGTGACATCATCCCGAGGCCAAATGGCTTTCGAGTTTAGCCAACGGGTCCTGGAATGATGCGCCACTAAGCCCACCCCTCTCCTCTCTCTATGAAGCACTATGCGGAGCTATAGCAGGCATAATATGCCTGTCATTCAGGGGAGGGACAAACCTCTTAAGAAAAAAAAAAGTAAACCAAAAAATAAAAAGTGTGCTTTAGGTGCGGAGGAGGAGGAGTGGAGAGAACGTCACAATAAGGGTAAAGTTACGCTTTAAGGGATGTTCTGAATTTTTAGGCTTGCCTTAATATGGGGTCGCGGATTGGTCCACCTTAAATTGCGAGCTGTTCCACCTGCTACAAAGAGGATGACCTGAGGATCGGGCATTTCTCGTTTTGGGCTGTCTTGCTTTTGTTTTGATTAACTGGCATGCAGGTGACATCTCCCAGCTTGTATGAGTTCTGCTCATGCATCCATACACGCGTGGTCAGTGAGCTGTATTGAGCATAGTGATAGAGACCGGGATAACTGGTGGGTTGAGGGGGGAGGCGGGCATAGCAGGCAGCCACTGTTGGGCTTGGTGGAGAAGGACTGTCGCATCCTCTCCCATCAGTGTTCCTGGATGCCACTGCTCTGTACTGCGGGAAGAGGTTGTTTTTTTTTTTACAAGAGAGACTTTGCATGTCTATCAAAAAAACTCACCCAATCATCTCATCACAAACCTTATAAACCAAGTTCCAAAGCGAGTTTGGCACATATGCTCTCCTTTTAGGACCTAGCACATCAGCTGTAAATTACCAATTTAAAATAGCACCTCTAATGGCCAGTGCTCTGATATCACTGGGTAGATAATCAGTGTTTTTTTTACACCTGCTTCTTATGTCTCTCATAGAAGTCAGAAATCCCATGGCGAGTTTGGTCACCATTTTTTCTCCTAAGACTATAATGAAGGTGCCACTGACATAGTTGATTAACTCAATTATTTGTTCCACCAAGGGACTATCAGACTGTTTGGCACTACAGCAGCTGCAGTAGTTGAGCGGAACTGGGAATACTGGAGTTTGTGAAAAACACAAGAAGCCGGTATGTAATTCAAATACCAGCAAAAATGCAAACTACAGGTTTAGGTGCAGATGGTGTTTAACCTCCAACTTTCTTTTGTGCCTTCTTGTACAATTGAATGTATTCCTTTGTGAACAGAACACTTTCACAGAGGAAATGGCTGTATGGATTAAGCCAGTTTACACAATACACTAGTGTTTAGATTGCCATGCACTGTTTTTCCATTGGTGAACTAAATGATTTTAAGTTCAATTACCTTCCCCCCAAGAAATGCTATAAAGATGTTAATAGGAAGAAGTTTACCCACACTGGTAAACTAAAGCAATTCCTGGATGAAAAATTAAGGCGATGAGCAAGTATGCCATGCAACCTGTACCTCAAGCTTTAATTTTTACTTTTGAGTGCATTTTTAACCCTTTTGTTGGTTAAATTAATTGAATAATTAATTGAAGCCAAGATACCTGGGCTAAACTTAGCAGCATCAGTTAACCTGATAACTGTACAACTAATAAAGATAAAATTTATCATTTAAAAAAAAAAGGACATGCAGTCGGTGAAGTATTATTTTTTTTATTATAGATGTTTTTTTTCCCCCTAAAAAGCTCCCAGCTTGCATGTGAGTACTATATCATAGCTGATGTAGCGATCACATGACTGGGAACTAATCAAAGTGGTTCCCAATCATTAACAGGGACAGAAGCCGTCAGTGACAGTTGGGTTTGACAGCTGGTAACTGTCAAAAAGAAGAATGTTTATTTTTGTATCCCCAGCACAGGGCACTGTGCTGTGCAATGTTAATATACAGATTCCCAAAGGGAAGGGGTTGAACAGAACTACAACAGGGGAGGTAAAGTGACTGCAGTACGAAAAATGTGAAACCCCACAGTACGTTCATATTGCTAGTCTGGCCATACATATAAACTTTCTGGGACACCTGTGGCTTTTTTTAGAAAAGTTAAACAGGTTAATTAGGCAAGATTGAGCACATTCTAACCAGTAATGGTTACTGCCAAACCTTGGCAAAGCATAAATAGCACTTTATTTTTTCAGTAATGAAAAAAAATTAAGATGTGCCATAAACGGCTTGATAATTGCATGCCAAAGTGGTGCAGGATTAATGTAATAATAATAGAAATTAAAAACAAAATTAATATCAAAATATTGTGAGAGGGTCGACAAATCTACCTTTTTTTGGCATTTTCCTCAATTTTCTAACTGAGCTTTTAGAGCGTTTACTGGTCACATGTGGGTTGGAGGGTGGAGGTGCAGAGGTAAGACGTACAGGGAGCCCAGCTGCAGACATCAGAATAGCCGTCATGCCTAGATGTACATCAAGTCCACATGCAAAAAAAATAAAATAAAAAACAAAAAAGGAAACAATGGGATAGGGTAGGAAACAAAAATATATATATATATAAAAAAAAATAATCCAAATAAAATGGATGGATAACTGCCAAAAAAACAAAAGTATGTGTAAATGCAAAATTAAATAATAATAATAATAAAAAAAAAAAAAAAAAAAAGCGTTGCAACATCTACACCAAATGATTTTCCATTGTTGCTTTTCATGCAGCTGAGGACTAAGAAACAAGGTGCACACTGTGCACAGACTACCCTGTGTTCCTTTAAAATGTGCAGTGGCCACTGAAATACTAGTGATGGAAAAAGGTCTGTTCAGATGACACAGACCAATAAGCATGTTAATTTTTATTTGCATAGTACTTCAAATAAGAGAGCACACTCTCTGGCAGACCTGCGTTTCCTCAGATTAGGTGACCTGTCAGATTTTGTAACAGAAGTGGCATTCCGTCACGGCCATCTTAGTACACCCCGCAGTCGGCCGCAGTAAGGATAAAGTGAGGCGGAAAACCGAACATCTTTTTACACCCACCAAATTCTTGCATTACAAACTTATTTTTACCAGTAAACTCAGCTTATATAGTGGCATACATTCTTTTGAAAACCGTCTGATTGTTTTGATGTTGGATTTTAAAATCAGCGGCATCTGTCAGATGAGCAGGCTTGCCGCTGCTTTTAAAATTCAACATCAAAACAGTGTCACGGATTTTAAAATGCAGTATTTCAATATATAAGCTCAGTTTACTGTTAAAAAAAAAAAATTGTCAAATGCAAAACTCCAGTGGGTATAAAAAGATGTCTGCTCGCCGCCTTCTCACTGTATCCTTAACGCGGCCGAGTGTGGGGTGTACCAAGATGGGTGTGATGGAATGTCACTTCTGTTACAAAATCTGATGGGTTTCCGAATCTGACGGAACACCTGCACTCCGCCAAGCAGCCTTATTATTAATGACGATTCCTTGCATCAATAAAGTGCAATGTTAAAATAAATAAATTTACTTTTGGGTATGGATCTTTAAGTGTATCTCTAGCCAAATCTTTATTAAGTTTTGGATTTAAATCTGTTTTATTTTTATTTTTTTTGTCTGTTTGGTTATCTGTGTTCCATTTGGTAGCTTTCCCTTCCATTCCTCTCCAAAACACACTACAGGAAGTGAAGTCGCTAAAAAGAAAGTTAGATAAAATCGCCTATGTGTCTCATGCACATAGGCGCCTGAAGTTGTATGATGTAAAATTCTGACGTTCTTCCCTGCTAGGGAGCCACAAGTGCCGAGTACAGCCACCCAGAGAAATCAATGGCTGTACATAGCTGTGTGCGGTTATGTCAGTAGTTGCATCAACACTCATACTTACAGATGTAGGAAACTGGATGTAGACATTCTGCATTGAGTAGCTAGATGTACAACCACACGTATTAATGCAGGCATCTGCTTATAGCTATTGGTTTCTATGGGTGGCTGTATGCAGCGTCTGTGGTTCCTGAGTGGGCTCATATTTAACATCATGTGGCTCCAGATGCCTGTTGTGCATGAGGCCTTGGTCAGTTTTCACTAGAATAGGGTTTCCTAATTATCCTGTTCTGCGGACAACTCTAAAAGTTTGCATTCTGTATTTACCTTCTGTTCCAGTATTAATGGACACCAAATAGAGAGGTGGACTCTTCCCAACACAGACTACAATGGAAACCTGAGCAAGGTGCTAACGCATCCTCACTCCCCCCCCCCCCCCCCCCCACAAAATATTTCAATTTAATTTTATTTTATTATGTTTGATGTTCCTTGTTAGAAAACAGTTTAGACATTCCATAAGTTACTAGGCAAAAACAAGCAGACTGAGGCAAAGCAAAAAGCAGAAGTGGATGGAAAGCATGCTCCACAGAGGATAGTATGTAATAAGTAAGCAAATAAAGAAAATACATAAATAAAACATGCAAAAAATGCATGCATATAAAAAGTTTGTTAACTTACTATGTAGGATAGCTGGGGCTTGAAAATATGAGAATATCACTATGCACATAATACTGGAATAAAAGTACATAGGAAAGTTTCTTTTTGGAATATTTACGTTTTTCGATTAATGTATGAAAGGTATAACTATACTACCTTGTTTAGAATGATTATGGCTATCCTAAAATAGTCTCTTTAAAAATCTTAAAGGATACCAAGTATTTCAGTCTACATGATTAAGCCCCGTTATGGGTGAAACAAATTGGGGGTGTGGCTAAAGGTGGAAGGCTTGCAGTGTATGCTGGAAGCTTTATGCTTTCACAATAAAACCCCAAAGTACCCCACCCCCCCATGTTGAGGGCACCTGACCTGGTATGGTTCAGGAGAGGGGGGCGCTTGCTTGTTCTCCTCTAACCCCGATCTGCCTAGCCACATGCTCGGATAAGGGACTGGTATTGATTGAGGGGGGGGGGGGTTTACTGTTTTAGAGAGTTGCCCCCCCCCCCCACTTACTTACTGTCACATAGAAAATGAGAAGGTGGGATACCTCCCCAATGGGGTCAATCAACATAATTGATCAAGGATCTGAAGCTTTCCTTAAGCCTAGTACACACAAGGAGATTATGAGATGAATTATCCTTTTTTTCATACTAGCCTCCATAAAAAAAAAAACAAGGAGGTTACTAAAGTTATGAATACATTGTTATTTTCTGACAAAAAAAACGGTACCGGTTAAACGAAGATGGTATGATCTAGTATCGTACGAGAAACATTTTTGCGTTTTCTTCCTTCTAATAACTTGAGGTGAACTGCCGCTATCGGCTCTTGAAAGCTGTGCACTAAACTATCAGATTATTGTACAATCACAAAAGTGGTATTTTTCGTACAAATTTCTGATTATGTGTACTAGACTTTAATTTGAGCAAAAGCAAAAGGAATGCCATTTAAATCTCTTTGCTTGTTCAGGATTAGGTTACAGGGTCTTAAGAGAAGCCACTCTCTGATTCAATGGCATTCACCCTGGTGGCTCTCTCCTGCCACTCTGTCTGTGGGAGGTCTGAGCAATATCTGGTATTTATGGGTATGTGGGACTAAGTGACCTTCTCCCCTTTGTTAAAAGATGCAGTACTCAGGCCTGAGTGGCCAATCAACAGGCCCAAACATTGTTACACTGACAGAGGAACAAGCCTTTAGACTTCGTGTTCCCGCAAGTGAAGACAGGGACTATTAGCACAGAGAACTTATCAGTAGGTGGAGGGGGTTGCCCTATTAGGAACCCGGAGGGGTTGCCCTATTAGGAACCCGGAGGGGTTGCCCTATTAGGAACCTGTCACTTTGTCTGTTCAGGATAAGGAATCCCTTTAAGGTCCCCCAAGTGCCCTTTAACTCTTTAAAAATGAATGCATTCACTTTTAGGCAAGGTTACAACACTGCATATAAAATCAGTTGCAAGATACTCAGTAGTAGACAGAACCTTTACCACATCAAGACAAAAGCCATGCCAGACATAACAGGGTGGCACCCAGAAATGTCAGAGATACTACAGTGACACCCAGCAATTCCAGAGATACCACAGTGATATGTAATAATAGGTTTCAGTCTTTGTTCTAATCTTCCTACATACAACATAAAAAAGTGGTGAGGCAAGAAACAAAACAATTACATTCAAAATATGTCATTTGAATGTCAACAACCTGCTATAGTAAGTAAAGCATTTTGCCAGAGAAGACCAAAATGGCCTTAAAGGACACAGAGATACCACTGTCTTAACATGAAAACAATGCAAAGATAAGAGCCTCAATTCACAAAGCAAACATATCAGGTTAGGGTGCTTATTTAATAAAATAAATAAGTGGTGGATATTTTCAGTTTCATCTTGGGGGAAGAAACTACAGTATCTTACAAAAGTTAGAACACCCCTCACATTTTTTGTCAATATCTTTTCATTGACAAAACTGAAGAAATTACACTTTTCTACAATGTAAAGTAGTGAGTGTACAGCTTGTATAACAGTGTAAATTTTCTGTCCACTCAAAAAACTTTTCCCTTCCCAGTGTCATATGTTACAAGGTTTTAGGTGTGAATGGGGAGCAGGTGTGTTAAATTTAGTGTTATCGCTCTCACTCTCTCTTACTGGTCACTGAAAGTTCAACATGGCACCTCATGGCAAAGAACTCTCTGAGGATCTGAAAAAAAGAATTGTTGCGCACCTAAAGATGGCCTAGATTGTCAAGAAGATTGTCAAGACCCTGAAACTGAGCTGCAGCATGGTGGCCTAGATCATACAGCGGTTTAACAGGACAGGTTTCACTGTGAACAGGTCTCGCCATGGTCGACCAAAGAGGTTGAGTGCACATGCTCAATGTCATATCCAGAGGTTGTCTTTGGGAAATAGACACACAAGTGCTGCCAGACTAAGAGCAAGGATTACAGGAGCCATGTCCTGGGGTCTGGTGACACCAAATTAAACATATTTCGTTCAGATGGTGTCAAGCGTGTGGTGGCAACCAGGTGAGGAGTACAAAAAACAAGTGCGTCTTGCCTACAGTCAAGCATAATCATGGGAGTGTCATGGTCTGGGGCTGCATGAGTGCTGCTGGCACTAGGGAGCTACAGTTCATTGAGAGAACCATGACATGTACTGTGACATACTGAAGCAGAGCATAACCCCCTCCCTTCGGAGACTGGGCTGCAGGGCAGTATTCCAACATAACTACCCCAAACACACCCCTAAGACAACCACTGCCTTGCTAAAGAAGCTGAGGGTAAAGGTAATGGACTGGCCAAGCATGTCTCCAGACCTAAGCCCAATTGAGCATCTGTGGGGCATCCTCCAAACAGAAGGTGGAGGAGTGCAAGGTCATCAACATCCACCAGCTCCGAGAGGTCATCATGGAAGAGTGGAGAAGGACTCCAGTGAAAACCTTTGAAGCTCTGGTGAAATACCCAATTTGGACATTTTCACTTAGGGGTGTACTCTTTTGTTGCCAGCGGTTTAGACATTAATGGCTGTGTGTTGAGTTATTTTGAGGGGACAGTAAATTTACACTGTTATACAAGCTGTACACTCACTACTTTATATTGTAGCAAAGTGTCATTTCTTCAGTGTTCTCAAATGAAAATATATAATAAAGTATTTAAAATGAGGGGTGTACTCACTTGTGCGAGATGCTGTTTATAGTCATTTTTGACTTTGTGAGTAGGGAACAGCTTTACAGTGCATGTACATTCCTCATGAAATCTTCTGGACCTCCAAATCTAAGGTACTCAGATAAGTAAATACTGATTTTACTTTTTAAAAGTACCTTTTGAGGTTTGCGGCACACAATGGAGGCAAATAAAAAGGTATGTAGAGATCCCGAATAACATTTATGTTTCGATTCCTGCTGCTGACATCCGCTATTATTTAGAAAATTTCCAGTTCAGGTCACAGTCATAAACTGAGCACCCAAAGATCTAAACATGCTCAAAACTGGCCAAATATGCATGTTTGTAGCTATAAAAAGGCACATAAAATAATGGTAAAGTATAACTATCCAAAACTAAAAAGTAGTTTTGCCTTTAGAGTGGAAAGGGATTAGAACACCTGTCAGTATTCTATTTCTGTCTCCAATTGTCTGGTTTGGGGGTTATCACCCAAAAGGAAAGGAAACCTCAGCTTTTGGGCTATCCCCAGAAAAGTAAGAGAAGAAATCTTCCAATTGGGACACTAGTTCTGGTGATAAATACCTCACTTTGGAGGATTTCCTCTCACTTCCTGTTGTGGCTATGGGACAGGAAGTGATGGGAAATTTCCCCAATGAGAAACAGAAACAAACAAAAAAAAACTGACAGGGAGTTGTAACCCTCCCTTACAGTATCCAAACTGAAACGATTTTGTCTTTAGTTCAACTTTCAATATATAAAACGCACTAAGAGATAAAATCCTACAGTACAGGTAAATGCTAAAGAAATGCATGGCACGAAAAGAGAAAAACCACACTGCAGCAACTGGCTAGAAAGCAAGAGAAAGGTGTTAGTGAATATTACTGTGTGTTAGGCGTTAATATGCATTTTCTAAAAGTTATCCAAAGCTGCAGATGCAACAAGCAACAGAGGGTGTCCCATCAAACAATTTGTTTAACCTCCCTGGACACTGATCCCTGGCACAGCGAGGGATATTTTTGGATACATTTACAACGTATTTCAAGATTTTTGAAATTGAACTTGCTGAGGTTGAACTATGCGATATGAATTGCCTCTCCTGTGATCTGCTGTAAAACATACATGACTGATAACTGGGAACACTTGTGCAGTTTAAGAAAATGGCTGCTGCATCTCTCAGGAGGGTTGTTTATAGTCCGCTGTGGACACTTTCTAATTAATCTCTTCAGACAAGATTCCCTTGCCAAGTTTTTGATTTGTGGATAATCACATGGCCTTTGTTAAGCCCCATACACACTATCAGATTTTCTGCTGATTTTTGTCTTCAGATTTACCAAAACCATATAATATGAGGTGATACCTTAGGAGTTTCAATTTGTATGCAATCAGGCAGGTCCTTCTACTACATGGTTTTGGTAAATACGAAGACAAAAATCTGCAGAAAATCTGATCCTGTGGATGGGGCCTTAGAGGCATCTGTGCTGAACATTTACTAAAACTTTCAGACCAGCCTTTCTCAACCTTTTTACCCCAGGGAAACCCTCAAAATACTTTTTCAGGTCTCGGGGGAACCCCTGATAAAAACCCATTCATTGAAGGTCAGTGGGAACAATGCCCCTTACTTTGGTGGTTAGTGAGAAGAATGCCCTTTTTTACAGTGGTGGTAAGAATGGCCCTCTTAGAGAGAGCTATAAAAGATCATTGGTGTCATACCACTGGCTCCTCCATGTAGTATGGCTCAGAAGTATGTAGGCACCATCAAACATGAGGTAAATCAGCCACAGCTCAAGGACCACCTCTTGAGGAAGCCTAGGGTTCCACGGAACCCTGGTTGAGAATGGCTGTTTTAGACATTTCAACATAAAGATGAATGAGAAGCAGCCCTATTTTTGTTTATATGCGACATCATTCATCATGGTGTACTATTATTGACATTGCATTGTAGGGGGTGAAGATTCATCCCTCAATGATACATATGAAGTCACCAATGCAGTACTTCTAAGAAAACATTTTCACAGCATTACAAAGAAATGAAGTCAAGACCGGCTTTAACTGCAGCAATACAAGGGTGGTGGTCACCACCAAAGCCTGAAGTTATTCAAAGCATAATATATATATATATATATATATATATATATATATATATATATATATATATATATATATATATATATATATATATATATATATATATCTGTGAATCGTATAGATATTCTAATGGAGGGACGGATTGAAATCTGAGAGGATATTATTCCTCGCACCCATTCATATTGCTGACATGACAAGCTGTCCCATGATAGATCTATTGAAATACAAGGGGATATCATCTGTAGATTTGGGCTTAGGTTAGGCATGTCTACAGATATAAATGGGTACTAGGACAAGTGGCTATTTGGCTGCTTGCAACAACAAAAAGATTCTTATCAAGAGTTGTCACCCAACACAATTTTGGGGGTTATGCACACTTCCTAGCAGAGCTACAATCGGCGTTAAATAACAGTTATTCTAGTTACAATGTATGAATCTATGCATTTTAGAATCATTTGAAAGACAACATAAAAATGATAAACCATTATGATGATATTATACAAGTCTACTTTTATTGATTTAAAGATCTCCTTTACTTTTATGGTATGTTTTGTACTATATAAAAGGCCTACTTTTATTGTTTAGAGGTCTCTTTTATTTCTATTATAAAGGGTTCTATTTTGTATTATACACTCACCGGCCACTTTATTAGGTACATCTTGCTAGTACCGGGTTGGACCCCCTTTTGCCTTCAGAACTGCCTTAATTCTTTGGGGCATAGATTCAACAAGGTGATGGAAACCATCTACAGAGATTTTGGTCCATATTGACATGATAGCATAACGTAGTTGCTGCAGATTTTCTGGCTGCACATCTATGATGGGAATCTTCCATTCCACCACATCTGTGCTCTATTGGATTGACATTTGGTGACTGTGGAGGTCATTGGAGTACAGGGATCCGATTGTCATGTTCAAGAAACCAGTGGTGAGATGATTTGAGCTTTGTGACATGGTGCATTATCCTGCTGAATAATCAGAAGATGGGCACATTGTAGTCATAATCGGATTGACATGGTCAGCAACAATATTTAGGTAGGCCGTGACGTTTAATTGATGCTCAGTTGGTACTAAGGGGCTCACAGTGTGCCAAAAAAATATCCCCTACATCAGGGATATGCAATTAACAGACCTCCAGCTGTTGCAAAACTACAAGTCCCATTGTGCCCCTGCCTCTGGGTGTCATGCTTGTGGCTGTCAGAGTCTTGCAGTGACTCATGTGACTTGCAGTCCTGCAACAGCTGGAGGTCTGCTAATTGCATATCCCTGCCCTACACCATTACACCGCCACAACCAGCAGCCTAAACCGGTGATACAAGGCAGGATGGATCCATGCTTTCAGGTTGTTTAGCCAACCTCTGACCCTACTATCTGAATGTTGCAGCTGAAATCGAGACTCAGACCAGACGTTTCTCCAGTCTTTTGGTGAGCCTGTGAAAAATATAGCCTCAGTTTCCTGTTCTTAGCAGGAGTGGCAGCAGGTATGGTCTTCTGCTGCTATAGCCCATCTGCTTCAAAGTTTGATGTGCTGTGTGCTCAAACATGGTATTCTGCATACCTTGGTTGTAATAAGTAGTTATTTGAGTTACTGTTGTCTATCATCTTGAACCAGTCTGCGCATTCTCCTCTGACCTCTACAAAGAATTTTCCTTACGTGTAACTGCTGCTATCTGGATATCTTCTTTTTCTGACCATTCTCTGTAAACCCTAGGGATGGTTGTGCGTGAAAATCCCAGCAGTTTTTGAAATACCCAGACCAGCCTGTCTGGCACTAACGACCATGCCACGTTCAAAGTAACTTAAAGCGGTTCTGCACACATTTTATTATCTTACTGCGATTGTTTTTGCTACAGTCCACACATTGCCTAATGCCCCTTCATTTTTATTTATCCCACCTGTCGTTATCTTTATTTTTTTCTCTTCATCCCCTGCGGCTATGGGCGGTCTTATGCGGGGATCAGCATCACTTCCGCTGATCCCCGCACTGTCTCCTGGGATCTCGTCCAAGTAATCCCAGGAGACATTGCGGCTTAGACTGGCGAAATCTCGCAAGATTTCGCGGACGTGACGTCATCACGCCGTTGTACTGACAACATTCTGGATTTGCACCGCGCGTAGCTGCAGCAAAGCATGCTGGTTCCTAGCAAAGACTGGAAAGAGGAAGTTATTGCTTGTAAGCTTCAAATGCCCACACAAAAAATTAGATCTGCCGAACACTAAAAATAAAGTAAAATTTGGAGGAAAAACTGGCATGTTGCACTGAGAAATGCTGGAAAAGTAAGCATATTTATTTCAATAGATACATTTTAAAGCTTAAAACAGATTTTTTTTTTTCACGAGTGCAGAACCGCTTTAAATCCCCTTTCTTTGCCATTCTGATGCTCAGTTTGAATCTCTGCAAGTCGTTTTCATGTCTACATTCCTAAATGCATTGAGTTACTGCCATGTGACTGGCTGATTTGTGTTACCAAGCAATTGAATAGGTGTACCTAATAAAGTGGCCGGTAAGTGTATAAGGGTTTACTGCAATTGAAAATTGGTCTATTTTACTTTTGTCTATCACACAAACCACACATTTCTATTATTTTGCTAGACCTACTATAATTTTAATTATATATTGAAAACAGTTATACTATTGATATATAGTAATACAGTATGACACTCTATGGACATACTCATCAACTGTGGTAACTTAAAATCTTCTGAATGAATTTTTTTTTTTTTTTTTACTATACATGCTTTTATGAATTTAGCCAATATTAGATCTTTGTCCCCAATAAATCATTTATTTTCATAGAACACATTTTGTGTAACTAGAACACCTGTTATTTAAAATTGCAAAACTGTAGCCCTGATGTAGAGTGTTTGTAACCCCCGAACCGTGCTGGCTTTCAATTCTGGATAAGATTCCTTTTAATGTGACAAAATTTTTTATATATATTATATATATATATATATATATATATAAAATTTTGGACCAAACCTTACGGCTTGCTGCCTTCATCTTTCCACTCAAAAAATAAATAAAAAAATTGAAAATGTGACTCTAAAACCTATGTGCTTACAAAAGGTAATGGTATATTAAGATCATTTAAATAATACTATTTTACCTGCAAACGCCTGATTCATAGAGCTGGACTTCTGAATTTGCACTGGGACTGACTGAATACTTTGAGGAGGAAAAAAAAAAAAAGTTCAATATACTATAAACAAATAAATACCTTATATTTTATTTTAACATAAATTTTAAAAGTGGAATTTATCTATTCTGAGCACCACAAACTGAGAAAGCTATTTAAGTCATCTTTAATATTCAGAGCAAACAGACCCATCTATCCATGTCTCCATGCTACCATTTCTAGCCCCGGCCATCTTAAAGTGGAACTATAGGTAAAATGATTTTTTTTTTTTTTCACATTTTGGATAGAGCCAAGAAGAGTTATAACCCGTGTCAGATTATTATTTTTTTGCCATTTGCATCCCATTGCGGAGATTTCCCTTCACCTCTTGTCCCATAGACAAACAGGAACCTCTTGTCCCATAGACAAACAGGAAGTGAGAGAAAATCCCTGCAAATTTAGGGAATTCCTTGGGGACCTCCAGGTCACCAGAACTAGTGTCCCCCCACTGGAAGATTTCCCCACTTTTCTGGGGACATCCCAAAATTTGGGATTTTCTTTTACTTTCACTGATAACGGTAAACAGGACAAATAGAAAGGCTGAATCTCCTTAACGGGGGCACAAACGGCAATAAAAACTGACAAGCATTCTAACCCCTCTACACTCTATCCAAAAAACTTAAAAAATATAAAATTGAATACACACAGCAAAAGTTGTAGGCAGGTGTGAAGAAATGATGCTGTAACGCAAGAATGTTTTCATTAGATTTTAATTGTTTGTTCTTATCAATTTACAAAATCTGATATGAGTGAGCAGAATAAAAAGCTAAATCAAATCAATATTTGGTGCGACTAACCTTTGGCTTCAAAACAGCATCAAGTCTTCTAGGTACACTTGCACACAGTTTATGAAGGGACAGGGCAGGTAGATTGTTCTAAACATATTGGAGATCTAATCACAGATCTTCTGTTGATGTGGGCTGTCTCTTCGTGCAATCCCAGACTTGATATGATCAGGGCTCTGTGGGAGCCAGCACCTACTTTTGGGATATTGATTTAACTTCATGCATTGGAAATTTGGCTACTGTTCACACTTATTTACTTATGTTTTTCTCAATATCCCAAAAGTAGGTGCTGGCGATTACCAGACTGAAAAATGTATGGAAAAAACACAGCACTGGCTAATCAAAAAAACATCAGAGAGCAATGTGCAAAAAATTATAAGAAAAGCAGTGTTGCCAATAGCCAGACTTGCAATACGTGAACTAAAGTGCATGTATCCCAAGTGAAAATTCACATCACGCGTTGGAAATTTGGCTACTGTTCACACTTATTTTCTTATGTTTTTTCTCATTGTTGTGATGTTATTACTTGTTCACCATTAGACAGTATCGCGTTGTTTTTTTTAGTTTGGTTACTGCCAGCAGGTACTTCTAATACTGGCCTACTAGGATTCTGTACATCTCCATTACTTTATTGTATGTGTATGGTGCACCACTATTCTTTTATCCTGATCTCAACACTATTGAGTCTGTCTGGGGTGGAAACATGAAAAGACTGAGGGATTTGAGGCAGCCTACATCCACAGGAGATTTGTGGTTAGTCCTCCAAGATGTTTGGAACAACTTACTTGCTGAGTTCCATCAAAAACTGCGTGCAAGTATACCAAGAAGAACTGATGCGATTTTGAAGGCAAAGGGTGGTCACACCAAATATGGATTTAATTTGGTTTTCTCTTCTGTTCACCTACTTTCCATTTTGTTAATTGATAGAAATAAAATATTAAACACGATTTCTGAAAGCATTTTTAATTTACAGAGATTATACACACACACATTAAATTATATATATATATATATATATATATATATATATATATATATATATATATATATATATATATATATATACACACACACACACACACACACATATACATATATATATATATATATATATATACATATACATATACATATACATATACATATATATATATATATACATACACACACATACATATACACACACACACACACACACACACACACACATTATATACATACATATATACACACGCACACACATTATAATGTATATATATATATATATATATATATATATATATATATATATATATATATATATATATATATACACACATACATATACACACACACACACACACACACAATACCTAGGTTTACAGTAAGAATTGCACTAGTCCTATTATATCTATACAAACAAATCATGTAAAAGATCAGTTACCCGATTCCATTGGCGGAAGATGGACCGGGAAGTTGCAATTGCGCAGCGGGTGGTACCCATGTGCTATTAAGCTTTGGTGCTGACTTTGCACTGGTCATGGTAGGTTTGAGATATGGTAAATACCCAACAGTGTTCATGGTTGTTCGGCCACCGCTCTGGTAATTTGAGGCTGTAGGCAGATTGATCATGGAATGTCGATACCGATGCATAGGCCCCGCGTGACTGCCTGCCACACACTGGTGGCAAGCACATGCCATTGCCTTATGTGCAGGTCCTGCCTTTGGAGTTTGAGGATAAGGTGTACCAAGGGTTCGTTGAACACTTCGTTTATATCCAGTGACGTGATTTATTTGTACAAGTGATTGAAAGTCAACAAGGTAGGGGAGTCCAACTATTCCAAGGTCTACAGAGGGGATTCTATTACTAAACTTCTCCTCCAGCAACATGCAGATGTGTGTTTCATAAGCTGTCCAGCATCCATCATCATTTATCCACTCCCAGAAAATGCCCTTAGCTGGAGCAGAGTCTAATGGACAGAGGTTTTTTCTGATAGATCGCATAGTTCCTAAGAAACAGACAAAGTGATTAGCAAAAGCATATCCCGATAAATTATTGAAGCTACAAGTACATAACGGTGTGAAGTGTGGAGGATGTGTGCAAGAACTTCTGCTACAACACTCAAGATAAGTGTTTGATTAACAAGCTCAGAGAGTGTCATTAAACCCACATCATTCAAATTTAAAATAAATGCCGTATTACATGCTGTTCAGACTCGGTATGGGATTTTTTTCTGTATTCTGCAGAAAACCCGATTTATCCTGTTATTCTCTATCACCTGTCCATGTCCCCACTGCAGTTGGGGATTTTGCAGAGCAGTGTTGACAGCTAGTGCACATGCTCAGTTTTCAGTGTATTTCTAACTTGAGCATTTCCTTCCTATCACATCTGTGCAACCCATGTGACTATAGAGTCACACATGTGGGCGTAGGTACAGTGATAAACAACAACCCACTCACTCCCTCCTCCATGCCCGCTTAACACAAGGGGAGGAATATTACATAGATTAATGTATGTATGTATGTATTAATTATTGTGTAGATTAATGGTGGCTTCACCTCCCTCTTATTGTAAGACACAGCCTGGAGGGGTGTGACACAGCCTGTGACTGGCAGAAATTCGTCCACAAAACTAAAAAAAAAAAAAAATAATAATAATTGATTTCAAATATATATTTCTATGACAATTTAAAAAAGGTTATTGATATTAAATAGTTTTAGTCTGTAATTCAAAGGCTGTTTTTGTATTTTGAGCATGTGACCAGCAGCAGAGGACTAGAAGCTTTCTGCTTATGTTTCTCTGTGGACAGGTTAGGAAAGATGTGGGTCATGTGACAGCTGTATATCGTTAAGGGAAAAAAATAAATAAAAAAAAAAAATAAAAAAAAAAAAAAAAAAGGTACTTAAAACTTTTTTTAATCAAATAATTATCCACATACAGAAAGAAGGCATAATTGAAATTAAACAGTGTGTGCTCAGTATCACTTTAAGGCAAACAGAAAAAAGTGCATAACAAGATACATAGACGAAACATTACCGTTAAGAGTGGACCTAAAGTCAAAAATGTACCTTAGTCTCAACACTTCTCAGGTTGTCCCTTAAAGCCACACTCCAGGTTGGAGAGATCCATCTGACCCTCCTCAGAGTATGCCACCATTTTTTTCATTTTATTTATACATACCTTATACGCAGTAGTCATTCGTTTGGTCATGTGACATCCCCAAGATGTCTCCTCCTCCTATTCTTCTTGTAGTGATGGATGTTCAGGAAACAACAGTTAATGATGTCTAGGTATTGAGGGCATCATACTCAACATCAGTCTCCATCCCAGAGCAGCTGGAAGATTGGTCCCTCCCAGGGTGTGGTTGCCACCCAAACCCCCCCCAAGAAATGGGTTGAATGACATTGGGTATTACTAAAACCAGAAAAGTACAAGAGGCTGCTACGCTGATAACAAACCCCTAATATACTTATTTGCTAGCCAGAGATTTTCCCTCCATGGTTGAGCGTCCCCACAAATTTTTTTAGGACTTGCCAAGGTTGGTGTGTTCTGTGTTACACACTGGTTGGCATTGTCATTTTTTATTTGTACATGGAATTCCACATCAGGCACATTGTGAACACATTATTTTATTTTCATACAAGACTAGAGGGAGATAAGAAAATGAATAGGTTAGGAAAAAAAAAATCTTACGTTTCTGCACCTTTTCTCCCTAAGGCTTGCCAGATAAGGTAGTTGCTTTCGGAGAGTGGGTACATTTATTCCCTGGTACCCACGCCCATCTTCCTATTTCTTTGCCTAGGAAAGGAGGATGTGACCTCCCCAATAGCATTCAGGGATTACTTCACAAATCTCAGGAGGCTGCAGGACCAGTCCCATTGTATGCCATGATCTCACGCATGCGTAGTAGGGGGTCGGCTGTGAGACATCTGGAAACCACAGCCAGAGCAAAGGGTGCAGAAGCCCTCAGAAGAATTGGCTGCACGGGAGAGACGGTGCTGGACTCTATGGGCCGGTAAACTATGATTTCTTAAAGGTTGGTAGCTACAGTATTTGTAGCTGCTGACTTAATTTACCCATAACCTAATAAACGTCTTCTTTAAGGTAGAGCCACACACATGCAGGAGTCAAAGCGGAGGGCTGGGAAGATTGTAAAGCTATTTTTAGGACTGTTGATAAATCTGCACTGCACGTTAAACGACCCTAGGTTTTCATACGGTTTCAGCACAGTAATGAGGCATAACGCACACACAAACTGCTGCGCAAAACAAGTTTTGCCGTGCTTCCTCAGAGCGCACACTATGTAACTGCAGATATCTGAAATTCATTATTGTCCACGATGAAGCAGTATCAACCTTTTGTAGTGGGAAGTTAAGCAACATGAATAGTAAAGCCGGTATGTGAATAGGCTCTAATAACTCTGCCTTCATTTTATTAGCCTAGGTCAGGGGTCTCCAAACTTTCTAAACAAAAGGACCAGTTTATGTTTGTCAGATTTAAGGGGGGCCAGATGTTGGTGTGAGTGGGAGGCATGGTACCCCATTGTTGGTGTCAGTGGTGGGAAAATTGCCCCAACGTAGGTGTCAGTGGGAAGAATAGTACCCCATTGTTGGTATCAGTGAAATAGTGCCCCATCACATTGGTGTCAGTGGGAGGAATAGTACACCATCATTGGTATCCGTGTGAGCAATAGTGCCCCATCGCTGGTGTCAGTGGGAGGAACATTGTCTATCAGCAAGATGAACAGTGCCCCAAAGGCCAGATAAAGGCAGACACAGTTTGGAGACCACTGCCCTAGGTTATCATATATACTTAAAATCTGTTAAAGAACTGCTCTCAGGGCCAAAGTTAGATAATAAACACATCAACTCAAAGTAGCTCAACTCAACTGAAGGGTGTCTAAGCTAGGGCTGCAACTAACGATTATTTTCAGAATCGATTAGTTGGTCGATTATTTTTTCCATTAATTGAAAAAAAATAATTAAAAAAAAAACGTAATATGCCATTTTTTCTTTATTTAAAATAATGAAAAAAAAAAAAAAAAAAAAAAAAAAAAAACACCAATGATGGGGCACTATTCCTCCCGGGAAACACCAACGATGGGGCACTATTCACCCCGCGGGAACCCCAACGATGGGGCACTATTCACCCCGCGGGAACCCCAACGATGGGGCACTATTCACCCCGCGGGAACCCCAACGATGGGGCACTATTCACCCCGCGGGAACCCCAACGATGGGGCACTATTCACCCCGCGGGAACCCCAACGATGGGGCACTATTCACCCCGCGGGAACCCCAACGATGGGGCACTATTCACCCCGCGGGAACCCCAACGATGGGGCACTATTCACCCCGCGGGAACCCCAACGATGGGGCACTATTCACCCCGCGGGAACCCCAACGATGGGGCACTATTCACCCCGCGGGAACCCCAACGATGGGGCACTATTCACCCCGCGGGAACCCCAACGATGGGGCACTATTCACCCCGCGGGAACCCCAATGATGGGGCACTATTCACCCCGCGGGAACCCCAACGATGGGGCACTATTCCTCCCGGGAACCCCAACGATGGGGCACTATTCCTCCCGGGAACCCCAACGATGGGGCACTATTCCTCCCGGGAACCCCAACGATGGGGCACTATTCCTCCCGGGAACCCCAACGATGGGGCACTATTCCTCCCGGGAACCCCAACAAAAACCAATGGAGCAATACTTCCCTATAGAGAGCTCCATTTGTGGGGAAAAGGACATACATTTTGTGGCCGCACAATTGTCCGTTAAAGCAACACAGTGCTGCTTTTCAAAAAAATGGCTTGGTCATGAAGGTGGAATTTTCTGGGGCTGAAGAAGTGGTTAAATTACTCATTATGGGGCATTTGTGCCCATTCCATAATAAGGGACAGCAGTGACGATCCATGGTGTTGGGCTGTGCAGGACTACATAGATCTCTATTTTTTAGGTTTATTTTCTCTTTCTCCTTCATTCTTTTCCTCTACTAATGTTCATATCACTCCCGTTTAGAGCTCCAGCTGGCATTAATATACTGTACAGCTAAGCCCACTCTCTGTAATATGTTTTGTAAAATCTTAACGTTCCGCTTCTTGATTCTGATCTCTCTGTTCATGGATGGCATGTCATCGATTTGTATATTATTATTTAAGGTACATATATAGTGCCCGGCAATTTACGCAGCGCTTTACAATACATTGTACATTCACATCGGTCCCTACCCTCAAGGAGCTTACAATCTAATGTCCCTAACTCATATACATACACTAGGGCCAATTTAGACAGAAGCCAATTAACCTACCAGCATGTCTTTTGAGTGTGGGAGGAAACCGGAGTACCCGGAGGAAACCCACAGAGAAAACATGCAAACTCCAGGCAGGTAGTGTCATGATTCCAACCAGTGACCTTTTTTACTGCTAGACAAGAGTGCTACCCACCACACCACTGTGCCACCCAATATACTATATAACTCTCTAGTGTGTTCATTACTGTAACACCCGGTCTCTGTATTTAGACAAGTTTCTTTAAAAAAAAAAAAATACATAATTGCAGATCTGTAAGATCAAGATCTGTCAACTGTAGCAGAGAAGCCCTGCTGTCGGTAACATTTACCTGCTTGGAGAAGCTGGAATCATGAGAAATCTCTGGCTAGATAAGAGAACCCTCATTTCATTTATATGCCGTAACTGGCAGCACAGAGAAAAAGAGAACATCAAGTGAAGGGTTGCATAATGCATAAGCTGTAAAACACAAAAAGCCAGCAGACTACAGCAAATTCTAACAGTTTAAGTGTTCTGAAATATTAAGCAGAATTTAATTTAATAAGTCATAGTATAAACTGTCCTCAGCATTTCTAGAGAAGAGAAAAAGCAAAAAAAAAAAAAAAAAAAATCTATGCTGCGTTTTGATGCCAATTAGGACCCCCAAGCGTAAAGCCTGAACAAAGCTGTAGCTAGTTTTGTTGGCATATCTTCTGTTTTAATACTCCAGAAATGCAGATGCAAGACAGGATTAGCCAGCGTTGTTCGAGCAATGGTTCGAGCCAGTTAGCCTCTCTGCTGACTCAGCTTCTTCTATAAAACAGCTGAGACAATCTGCCTACTATTCCCAGGGCTAATCCTTCACATTTAGGTCTCTGATGGATGAAGCTCATAGTAGCAGTTCATGGTGCTGGCTGATATTAGGAGGGAAATAGATTTTTTTTCTATATGTTCTACATGCCCCACCTACTTTCTTCAATACTTTCCTATATGTACCTGATGATAAACAAACATTCAATACCATTTACATAATAAAAATAAAACCTACCTACCTTTATGACATGTAATAAGGTCAACAAATGTACATTAAAAAGGAAACACAGTGAAAAACACAAATACAATGTGTATAGAAAAGAATCACCCCCCTTTAAAATAATCACATTTATTTTGCTTTTCATCCTGAAATGAAGAGACACCGTTTTTGTTTTATCTGGCTGTATTTACTAGTGCAACATGTCAGAAAAAAAAAAAAAAAAATCAAAAATCAAAAACAGAATCACTAAGTTGGAAAAAGGATCGCCCCCTTGTGCGTCAGTATTTTGTTGAACCACCTTTTGCTTTAATTACAGCCTTTAGTCCAGGGGTCTCAAACTGGTGGCCCTCCAGCTGTTGCAGAACTACAAGTCCCATCATGCCTCTGACTGTGCGAGTCATGCTTGTAACTGTCCGCCTTGCAATGCCTCATGGGAGTTGTAGTTTTGCAACAGCTGGAGGGCCACAAGTTTGAGACCCCTGATTTAGTCTGTTGGGCTATGTCTCTACTAACTTTGCACATCTAGATTTTGCAATACCTGCCCACTCTTCTTTGCAGAACTGCTCAAGTTCAGTTGATGGTGACCATTTGTGGACTGCAGTCTTCAAGTCATTCCATGGATTTTCAACGGGGTTCAAGTCTGGACTCTGACTAGGCCATGCAAGCACATTCACCTTTTTCTCTTTGAACCACTGTGTGGTCTTTTTTGCTGTGTGCTTTGGGTCATTGCCATGTTGGAAGGTAAACCTTCCTATTGACAACTTTCTGGCAGAGGGAAGCAGATTTTCCTCAAGAATTTGACAATATTTTACCCCATCCATTGTGTCTTCTATCCCGATAAGCACTCCAGTCCCTGCTGCAGAGAAACACCCTCATACCAAGATATTACCACCCCCATACTTTACTGTAGGAATGGTTTTATTTGGATTGATTTTTGCCCGACATATCGTTTGGTGTTGAGGCCAAATAATTCAATTTTAGTCTTATCTGATCAGAACACCTTTTTCCATGTGGCCTCAGAAACTTCTAGATGCGTTTTGGCAAAGCTCAGTGGTGACTGGATGTGGCCCTTCTTGAGGAGTAGCTTTTTTTGTGCAACCCTCCCATACTGGCCACATCTGTGGAGAATTTGAGATATTGTTGTCACAAGCACACCATGGGGGTTATTTACTAAGGGCAAATCCACTTTGCACTGCAAGTGCACTTGGAAGTGCAGTCGCTGTAGATCCGAGGGGGACATGCAAGGAAAATAACAAACAGCATTTTAGCTTGCACATGATTGGATGATAAAATCAGCAGACCCTCATTTCAGATCTACCCCTTAGATTTAGAGCGACTGCACTTCCAAGTGCACTCATTGCCAAGTGGATTTACCTTTCATAAATAACCCCCAATTACCACTTTGTCGAAAAATTCCTGCAACTGCTTCAGAGTTGCTGTATGTCTCTTGGTAGGCTCTCTGACCAGCTCCCTCCTGGCTCATTCATCCAGTTTGGAGCAATGTCCTGACCCAGGGAAGGTCTGTGTTGTACCAAAGGCCTTCGATTTCTTATTAATAGACTTCATTGTGCTTCTAGGCATTGATAAGGCCTTTGAGATTTTTTTGTATCCATCTCTTGACTTGTGCCTTTTCTCAACTTTATCCCAGGGAACTTTTGACAGTGTCTTACAACCCATAGTTGCTTATTTGATTTGTTTGCACTACCAGGGACAGAAATTCTCCAGGATAGCCGTTTTCATGCTGAGCTAATCAAAATGAACACAGCTGATCAGAGTTGAAAGTCAAATGGCTTTGTGTGCTATTGAAAAGGTGATTAGCGACACCTAAACGAGTTTACAATACATTTTTAGGAGGGGGTGATCCTCTTTCCAACTCATTGATTCAATTTTAGATTTTTTTTTTCCCCTGACATGTTGGTGTTATATCTTTCGGGGGGAATCTTTTCTATACCCACTGTACAATGTAGGTCAATGTTATACTTACCATTGGTTGTATAAGTATAGCACATGGTGTCACTGATAACTCTACTGTCCACTTACTTTTTCTTCAAACCCTTGAGGTCTCCTCTCATACCCCTAGAGACTAAATGGTCTCTGGGTAATGGTAGGAGGCAATGTGGGGAGCCACAGAAACAGGTCCAGGCTGATGCTGATATTTACGTACTGTCCTCAGGCTAACAATGAGAGTGTGGGGTTACTAAGCCAAGCCCCAGCCTTTGCCATTGTGGGCCTACAGATATGAGTGCCCTATTTGGCAGCTCCAGATAACTGTGCTCAGTGTTTAAATGTCCAACTGTGCAGTCACTCAGAATTAGAAGGTCCACACAAGTCATAACTTTGCCCCGGATCACCAAGCAAATTTGTGCCATTATCAAATACGACCAGGAATAGACATGTTATGTTAAAATGTAGATTGTGTCTCATTTTATTCTTAGCACATTCTTAAGCTATCAACAGAAGAAACTCATACATGCCTTTAGGCTGCTAAATTGGACTAGACTTGCTCATGTATATAGCCTTGTTGATACCTGCACTAAGCCCTAAGTTGGTATCTGGTGTGAAATAAAGCTTGAGTAAGGCAGCAGGAATGCTCTCGTGTAGAGACCCTGTCATCAACTTAAAATGGAACTAGAAGCAAAACTTTTTTTTTTTGGATAGCGTCACTGAGTTATAACCCGTGTCAGTTTTTTTTCGCCATCTGAGTCTCATTGGGGAGATTTCCCTGTCCCATAGCCAAAACAGGAAGTGAGAGAAAATCCCTGGAAATTAAGGGGAATTCCTTGTGGCCCCCCAGATCAGCAGAACTAGTGTCCCCATTGAAAGATCCACTATTCTGGGGACAACCCAAAATTTGGTATTTTTTTCATTTATTTTCACTCTACATGATACAAATAGACAAATGGGGGGGGGGGGGGGGGGTTCTCAAAGGCATTGACGGGGTTGGGGGCATAAAAAAATAATTTCCACTGTGTCCAAAACTACAAAAACCATGTAGTTATACTTTTAAAAGAATTGACTGAAAACACATAAATATCAAGTATTTCTAAATATTTACTTGCTGTGTGCTTTTAAACTTGCCAGAAGTATGAAGAAAATGATAAAAAAAATTATGGGTACAGTAGAGCACGACTGCACAATTTTCATTCAAAGTGCGACAGTGCTGAAAGCTGAAAAATGGCTTGGGCAGGAAGGGGTGTAGAGTGGCGGGGATAGCAACTCTGTCGAGTGGGAGTGTGTGTGAGTGTGTCCCTTACGGAAATTCACTCTAAAATGTCATGATCTCCAATGTCACAAAGAATGAAAGTGAGGGTAAATCCAAAATTTTAAGTTGCTACTTGAAAAGGAATTGAAGGGAAATTTTCCGATGGGGACACTTGTTCCCATGACAACTCTCTAAGGCGAGGTTTCCTTCACATTGTAAAGATATCTTCTCACTTACAGTTAGATCCCTTTCACACTGGAGTGAATGGAGCAGGCTCTTTCAGGGCGCTTTACAAGCGCTATTTTCTAGCTCTGTGTCGCCTGCAAAGTGCCCCAGTGTGAAAGGGGTCTTGGGTCCACGGTACAAAACAGTCAGATTTTCCCAGCCTTGATGGCTGGGAAAAAGGTCAACAGAGACTCAGAAGCGACATCACAAGTCACTTCTGGGTCAACAACAAGAAGGGGAGGAGAGGAGCACCTGCTATGCCAGTCTCGGGTCTGCACATTGCAGGGTGTGTGCAGCATTTGATCGACATGTCAAAATTTATTGCAGCCATTGCGACCTGCCGCCTGGGGTTTGAGTCCCGGATAAATTATATATAAACACATGGTATTCAAAAGATATCAAATGAAAACCTTAATGAAAGATTTCAGAGTCTTAAATTATTGCAAGTTTTCTCAGCTAAAGATGAGCAAATCCTGGAATACAGTTCAAGTAACACTGTTCTTCTCAATGCAGTTCTCAAACAAGACAAATGTGCATTTATGTCACTAGGGAACACTGCAGGGGAAAGGCTCCATCTTGTGCCTCCTACAGTTAGGCGATTGTTGGGATACAGTAGATTATCGCTTCTGTCCTCTTAGGATTTGATTTACAGGATAATTTGACAAATTAGTTTATCTTTTTTAACCTTTAAATGATCCCTATTGTTGTTATCCACCGCCACAGCATAATGTTTCCATATAGTCTTGTCAGTATATTGGGTTTTTCTTTTCTTCCTCTTTGTAAAACGGTGAGATCAACTAGAGGTTGAAAACATTTCCACAATGCTACAAAGGATGACAAAACACATTCTGGCATGCCAGAGGTACCTGAAAGACATTCAAAATAATGGACCATAATGAATGAATCTTTCTGCTTCTGGATCATCACAAAGTGTTTCTGTACCAGCAGCATCTTCAAGTAAGGAAGTGTTACAAACCATGGCCTCCCAAAAATACACAATACCTTCACTTTTAGAGAAAATGACAGCTGAAAATCAGAACATTCATCAAGCTCTTGTAAGAGCAACTGGCAGCTGCAGCTCTCATCCACCATCTAAACTATGAAGGAATGACAAGGGTTATTCATGGTAGCCGGTGACACCGATATATCTGATTAGACTACTCTGCAAAAGAATTACCAAGGTCATTAAACCAAGGACCAGGTGAACTTTACCAAGTACTTTTCACTTTTAGCATTCCTGGCTGGGCGTGGCAGCAAGTCTCATAGGTGTCATAGAAATATCTTAGGCCTCTTACACATAGGCATATAAAAAAAAGTGTTTACGAAAGCACCAATGTTTATCCGAGTACAGCCAAATGCGCTGCGTAAACTGTTGGAAGGGAGGAAATACAGTTATAATACAATAAGATACAAGAGGATTAAGAGGACCCTGCTCAGAAGAGCTTACAATCTAGTAGGTTAGGGCAGGTGGTACAAAAGGTTGTAAGTGTGGGGAATGAGCTGATGGAAGTGGTAAAAGATCAGAGACGTGATAGGCTTTCCTGAAGAGATGAGTTTTCAGGGATAGCCTGAAGGTAGCAAGAGTAGGGGATAGCTAGACAAGTGGAGGTAGCGAATTCCAGAGGATGGGAGAGACTCTGGAGAAATCCTGGAGAGCATGGGAGGAGGAGACGAGAGCTTGAGAGTAGGAGGTCTTGAGAAGAGCAGAGGACGATTTGGGCGATATTTGGAGACAAGATTGGTGATGTAGTTCAGGGCAGAGTTGTGAATGGCTTTGTATGTTGTGGTTAGCATTTTGAATTAAAATTTGCTGGGTGATTGGGAGCCGATGTAGGGATTGGAGGAGAGGGTTGGCAGACACTGAGCGGTTGGTAAGGTGGATAAGTCTGGCAGCAGCATTCATGATAGACTGAAGAGGGGATAGCCTATGGAGAGGCCGGCCAATGTTTTTAAAATGCCTTAAAAGTTAGAATTGGGCCCCTGGTGTGGATTTTCTGCACATTTTTTGGCATTGCCCGCACATCCAATAGTTTTGGCTGGAGGTGGTGGACTGTGCTGGGTCGGTCACAACAATCGCTATAAGACAGACAGTCTTATAGAGGTCTATTAGGCACGGTAGATACATTGGTACCCAAGCAGGTAATTCAAACTTTGCTCCTATATTATGCCCGCAATATGATCCTTTTGTCCTGGAAGAAGCCGACAGCCCCCACCATAATGGCCTGGAAGGCGTTGATAAATAGGGCTTTGCCATTGTATGAAGCCCCATATATCTAAACAGAGGGGTACCCGATAAGTTTAAAAAGGTATGGGGTGGTTGGATAGAAAATAGCTCCACAGCTTCTAATTCCCCCCTGGTTAGGGGTCCTTTGTTTGTGGCGAGATGCTGGGTCTATGTGGGTCTTGTTGGGCACTTTGATATCTCTTGTTATCGCAAGGGGGATATTGTGTTGGTTACTGTATTTATACAAAAAAATAAAAAATAAAAAAAAAGATGTATATTGTTTTGATTTGATTTTTATTTTTTTAGTTGCTCTGGGAAGATTGCTGCTTTAATTTCTCTGGGAGCTACATTGTACACTGGTGTTGTTGAATGGTAGTGGTGAATGTTTAAATACTTTTTTTACGTTTGTAACTTTTATGTGAAAATGCAGATGTCGTGAATGGTGCAGGTTTCCAATAAAATAAATGATGGTGGCTATAGTTTGTATTCTACCTTTTCAACACAGTGGAACCCTTGTAAAAAAATAAAAAAAAAAAAAGTTCCAGTCTCAAGGAACCCCTGCTCAAAATGATTAAATCTACAACTCATGATACATTAATGTGATGGTCAGTGGGAAGAATGCTCCTAATTCCGCGTACACACGACGGGACTTTCCGGCAGAATAGGTCAGATGGAATCATTCCGTCGGATAGTCCGATCGTTTGTTGGATAATCGGATTTTTTTTTTTTTTTTTTTAGAAAATCGAAAAATTCCGATGGACCTAGAAATAGAACATGTTTCATATCTGTCCGACGGACTCAATTCCTATCGGGAAAACCAGTTGTATGCTGGTCCGACAGACCAAATACGACGCAAGGGCAACTATTAAAGTATTGGAGCTAGAATTATTTTTTTAATCCATTGGTATACAAAGGGGGGAGAGGATGCTATTAGAAGGAAGTTTAAAAATAGACTGAAGAACCGTTTTATCTTGCCCCAATGTCACTCACTCTCAGTCTTCTAGCACTCTGTTGTCCAGAAAGCAGGAAAATCTCTGTGCAGAATGGGATCTGACAGTGAAGTCATGACAGAAGTGAACAGAAATCTCCCCCTAATGACACAGAAGGCAAAAAATGGACAAGGGTTTTAACTAGGGCCGAAACAACTAATCGATTAATTGACGACAACCAATTATGAAAATAGTTGTCAACCATTTTCATAAGCGATTAATTGGCCTGACGATTAATTGGCCTGCATACAGAATGCATTATTTGTTTACATATCGGAAAAATAGGATTTTTGTACCCACCGTAAAATCCTTTTCTCTGTAATTCACCGACCGACACAGCTCCCCTCTGTAACTAAATGGGTTGTATAGCCCACCAATAGGAGAACTAGGCAAAACTGTTACACAATACACAGAACTTTTAATCCCGCCCCAGGGGGGGGGACCCTGTGCCATCAACCCTCCTCACTGCTCCCAGCAGCTTCAGTACGTCAACAAGCAGTATAGCGTAGAACAAAAAAAAAAGAAAAGGAGGGGTGGGTGCTGTGTCAGTCGTGAATTACAGAGAAAAGGATTTTACGGCGAGTATAAAAATCCTATTTTCCCTTATATTCACCGACCGACACAGCTCCTCTCTGTAACTAAATGGGACATCCCCAAGCAGTGCCAAACGAGGGATGGAAAAAAAACAGCATAAAAACTTCATCCACCATGGCAAGTGGGAACTAGTGAAACTAAACCCACAAAAAAACAGCAGTGTGTGGAAAAACTCCACCATATAACCGGGCATCCTCAACAGGAGTGATCCCCAAGACCGCAACATTGCAGAAGTAATGCAACAGTGCATTAACAAAACAGTACTGCGCTTTTATCGAAAAACCAGGAAAAAAAAAAAAACTCAAATTGCAACTACACGGCCGCCTGCAAAAAACTTTGCCGCCAAAACAGGCATCAGCCTTGTAGAACTTGGTAAACGTATGGACAGACGGCCAGGTCACCGCCTTACACACCTGAGCGACAGACACTTGGTGTTGAAAGGCCCAAGACGTTCCGATTGCTCTTGTAGAGTGGGCCGTGACTATAAAGGGGGGCACCTGCCCCTTCAAGGCGTAGGCTTGTACTACAATCTGTCAAATCCACCTGGAAACGGTGGCCGACGAGACCGCCATGCCTTTCTTAGGACCAGCCACCGAAACAAACAGTGAGTCTGACTTCCGAAAGGAAACTGTGGCAGACAAGTACACCTTCAGAGCCTTAACCACATCGAGAGCGTGAATGGCCACCTCCTTGGGGTGCTTCGGCTTAGGACACAGCGATGGTAATACAATGTCCTCATTGATATGAAAAGCTGAAAACCACCTTTGGTAAAAAGGACGGTTGCGGACGCAACACCACCTTATCCCTGTGGATGACCAGATAAGGTGACTTGCATGACAAGGCAGCCAATTCCGAAACCCTCCTGGCTGATGTGATGGCCATTAGAAAAAACACTTTCTATGAAAGGGTCAACACGGGAATCTCCCTGATATTCTCAAACGGTGGCTTCTGAAGCGCCGACAACACCAGGTTCAAATCCCACAGAGGTAACGGAGGACGCACCGGAGGGACTAAATGTCGCACCCCCTGAACAAAGGTACTCACTAATGAGTGAGACGCCAGGGGTCGCTGGAAAAAGACAGCCAGAGCTGAAATTTGCCCCTTGATGGTGCTCAACGCCAACTGCTGGTCTATACCTTGCTGAAGAAGCAGCAGGATCCTGGATATAGAAAAGGAGCGCGGATGCCACCCTTTCGCCTCACACATGGAGATATAGGCCTTCCAAGTACGATGGTATATTTTCCTGGAAGAAGATTTCCGTGCCCTCAACATAGTTGGAATCACCGAGTCCGACAGACCCTGGTTCCTCAACACCTGGCTCTAAATAGCCATGCCGTTAAAGCCAGCGATAGTAAAGCAGGGTGAAAGATTGGACCTTGAGATACGAAGTCCTCTCACAAACGGTAGTCGCCAAGGAGCGTCTGCCACCAGACGCACCAGGTCTGCGTACCAGGGCCGCTGAGGCCAATCTGGGGCAAACAGGATTACTGGGATCCCCTCAGCTTCCACTCTGCTCAGCAGGCATGGCAACAGCTTTAGTGGAGGAAAGGCGTAGATCAGCTGGTACTGATCCCACGGAGCCACCAGCACATCTGACGCGTCTGCCCACGGATCTCTGTTCCTGTACATGAATCTTGGTACCTTCTGATTGAGACGGGAGGCCAATAGATACACATCTGGGGTGCCCCACCGCAGGCACAGCAGCCTGAATATCTCCGGATGCAATGCCCATTCTCCTGGGTCCAGCATCTGTTGACTCAGATAGTGCGCCTGCCAATTTTCCACCCTGGGATGTAAATGACCGACAAGGCCGGTACTTGTCGCTCTGCCCACCAAAGTATGTGAGCGACCTCCCGAGCAGCGGCTGAGCTTCTTGTTCCCCCTTGGTGATTTATGTAAGCCACAGCCCTGGCGTTATCTGACTGTATCCTGATCGGACGCCCTTAAAGACTCATCAACCATGTGTGGAGGCACAGCCTGATCGCTCACAATTCGAGCAGATTGATCGGCAACTTGGATTCCTCCACTGACCAGAGGCCCTGAGCCGACTGAATCCCCATCACTCCACCCCAGCCGGACAGACTGGCGTCCATAGTGATCACCGTCCATGTCAGAGGAAGGAACGATTTTCCAGACTGAATCATCGGGGACCTCAACCACCAGATCAGGGAGTCCGACTGGTTGACTCACCTGGATCTGCCAATCCAGGGACAATGGAGATTTGTCCCAGTTCATCAAAATCTCCTTCTGCAGGACTCTGGTGTGGAAGTGGGCATAAGGTACCGCTTCGAAGGAGGCTACCATGAGCCCCAGCACTCGCATGCAAAAGCGGAGCGACGACCACTTGCGGCTCATCAGTAGATTGACCGCCAATCTGAGAGTCATCAATTTGTCTGAGGGGAGAAAAACCCTTGCTTCTCTGGAGTCCAATAGTAACCCCAAGTACTCCAGACGCTGAGTCGATACAACCACCGACTTCTTTAGGTTCAACAGCCATCCAAATTCTTGCAGGGTCTGCAAGGTGATCGCCACATCCTCCTCTAATTCTGAGGCGGAAGATGCTTTCAGGAGGAGATTGTCTAGGTAACCCACGATCGCGATCCCGGGTTGCCTCAGCAATGTCAATACTGGAGCCAGTACTTTGGTAACGACTCGGGGGCTGATGCCAGGCCAAGAGGAAGAGCCACAAACTGGTAGTGGGCTTCCCCGACTGCCAAACGCAGACATTTTTGATGCCGAAGGCATATGGGTATGTGCAGGTAAGCATCCTGGATGTCCAAGGATGCCAGAAAGTCCCCTTGATGGAGTGCAGCGACTATTGAGCGAACTGATTCCATTCTGAACCTCTGCACTTTCACAAAGTGATTGAGGGCCTTCAAGTCCAAGATTGGACGTACCCCTTCCTTCTTGGGAACCACAAACAGATTTGAGTAGAACCCCTGGGTGCGTTCCAATTCCGGAACTGGTACAATCACCCCGATTCAGCAAGTCTCTTACCGCATCTAACAGGGCCTCCCGGCGAACCAGGGACACGGGTATGCTGGAGGGGAAGAATCTGTTTGGCGACCAAGAGAGAAACTATCTTGGGTCGGCGATCTGATTTCGTCAGGCTACATCGGTCGGATAACCGGGAGGTCCACCGGGCTGCAAACTCCCGAAGACGACCCCCCACCCGAAAAGTGGGTGGGGGCAAACCTTCATGCGGTAGCACTTTTGGTCGCAGGCTTGTTAGGCTTGCGGTTCCGGGGACGCTTCTGACCGTCCGTGGGCGTCTTGTCTGGCTGAGGGCGTTTTGCAGAAGCACTGGGCGGACGAAAAAGCCGATTGTGAGCGAAAAAAAAAAAAAAATAAAAAAAAAGAAGAAGAGGGCCCTTGCCTGCGGCGAGGCTCCTTAGCCTTCCTGGCCTGTGGGAGTAGTGTACTTTTACCCCCAGTGGCATTCTTAATAATGCCATTCAACGAGGCTCCAAAGAGCCGCTCGCCAAGGAAGGGAAGATCCGTCAGGGCTTTCTTGGATAACTGGTCAGCAGACCAGCATTTCAGGAAAATGAGGCGTCTCAGCACCACAGCTGACACTGAAGCTTTGGATAACAGAGGGAGAGTATCCAGGGCCGCGTCACAAACGTACTTAAGGCCTTGCACTAGTTGGTCTGCTAGCGCCACGCAGACAGGTGAGGCGTTCTGCTCTCTCAATTCCTGGTGCAAAAGTTTTGCCCACTCAGTCAGTGTCTGCGATACCAGTGCGGATGCCAGTACAGGTCGCACGGCCGACCCCACAACCATAAGCAAGGAACGAGCCACCGCCTCGGCCTTCCTGTCCGTGGGATCTTTGACTGCAGGAGTCACCCCTCAACCGAGATCGTGGTTACTTTATTTAACCTAGATACTGGGGGATCCACGACTGGAGGAGCCAACCACTTTTCGAGAAGGCTTTCCTCAAAGGGGTAACGCACCGCCAAAATTTTGGGGACCGAAAAGGTCAGTTGCGGGCGACCCCATTCCCTGTAGATGAATTTGTCAAAATAAGTCAAATACGGGAACACCTTAGGTGAACATGCTGGCTTGCGGGACCCAAAAGGGACCGGTACATCAGCAGAGGGATGCGCTGGCTCCTGAATCTCCAGGGTATCACGCACAGCTGTGATAAGTGCTCCAACTAGCACTTTGTCGCGCCCGGACCCAGATGGGGAATCATCCTCACTGTCCTGGTCAGCCACATCTGATAGGTCAGAGCAGGGGTCACCAGCCACAGCAGGGCCCGAGTCTGCCTCAGAGCTCTCCCCAGAGGGGGGGGGGGGCAGGGGCCTCTTATGTGCACCTTTCCTTTCACGTTCCATCTCTTAGCAACATAAGAGTCAAAGATCGCCGTCAGGGTGTCCATGCGCACCGCGCTAACCGCAGGTGACCCAGTTGCCATAGCCTGGATTTCGGGGGAAGAAACACCAGTTTGTGAAGCCATGCTGACCCTAGCCTGTCTGCCACCTGCAAGGGGACTTAGGACAGTGAAGGTCCCACCCTCCTGCTGCTGCCATGTGGGGGGGGGGGGGGGGGTGGGGGGTGGGGGGGGGTACTTAGCGCTAGACTCACCACCCTGGGGCGTTCTGTGAATGCCACTAGCAGAGCCTGTAGTCCCTAGGAGGTTCCCAGTTGCAGAGAGGAGAAAACTGTCAGCAGCTATAAACAGCGGTGAAACGTTCTGCAGAGCTAGCTTCAGCGTTCAGCAAAGAGCCATCCAGCGTCCTGTACACACAGTGGACACAGGAAACAGCAAGTGAGAACACATGTAATGCTATCACAAGAGAACAGCAGTGAAAAAAAGCGCTCAGGCTTCAAGAAAATGGCCGCCAATGCAACTAATAGGAGATCCTAAAGAAGATGGCTGCTGAAGCTTACCAGGGGAATACCAGCTTTCCCACACCCAAGATGGCCACCGGACAGTGCCATGCGGTGACAGAACAAAAAATAAAAGTGTGCTGCCTGCCTACAGCCAGAACAACCTCCACAAACAACTTTTTGGGACCGGAACCAGGACCAACGCCAGCTGCACAGAGCCCCCCACAGGTGAGAAAACAGCAAACACGCAAACGCAAACACACACACGCAAACGCAAACACACACACACACACAGCTGCAGCGCATGCAGCCACCCCCCTCAGAGGGGGGGGAAGGAGGGGTGATAGGGACTTGGGAGAGAAGATAGGGAGGTGAGGTGGCCCCCGAATAGACCCCCCAGGGAATGCCCAGCCGCTCACCCCACCGAGGCAGGGAGAGCCGTACTTGCCAGTCCTGAAGAGCTGGGAGACATTCCATCACAGACCTACGACATTCCATCACAGACCTACTCCTGCGCAGTTACAGGGTAGCTGTTGGCCCGGTATACTGTTATCCAGACAGCAGTAGCCCGGTCATATGTATACCCCGGAGCATTGAAGCTCACGACCACCTCTGGAGCTGAGGCATGTCGTGGCCTGCCAAGCCTTAGCTGCGGCCTGCTCACGCTCGATGGCCAGACTAGGGAGACTACAAGGATATCATTAACCAGCCTGTCACCCAGCCGGCAGTTAATAGAAGATCTCAGGATCTTTCGTCTTGCGCAAAAAGCAGCAAACCTGCAGCAAAAACATGGACCGAGAGGGCTCACAGGGTTCCTAAGTCACTCTCCTTACTAGACAAAATAAAAAACTGGAGCAGTGAAGAGGGTTGCTGGCTCAGGGTCCGCCCCCCTGGGTATTGTGTAACAATTTTGCCTAGTTCTCCTAATGGCAGGCTATACAACCCATTTAGTTACAGAGAGGAGCTGTGTCGGTCGGTGAATATAAGAGAAATACAGTGCAACACAAACAGCTCAGTACACCCTCCATATATGTCAGTAAGTGCTTGAGAACTTGTGAATGTGTGAGGAGCAATGCCTCATGGGACATGTAGTCCTGGGCAGGAAGTGAGCGGTTCTAAAAAGGCAGAAGGTTTTTTTTTTGACCTTGCTATAGGGGCACTCTATACTATACTTTGCAGATCGCAGGAGGAGCCAGAAGTGTCGGTGGAGGATTCCAGAAGAGGAGAATCAGGGCTGTTCTGTGCAAAACTATTACACAGAGCAGGTACTGGTAAGTATAACATGTTTGTTGTTTAAAAAAAAAAACAATTTTAAAGACTGTGTGCAGAGAAGATCAGCATCTGAACGCAGAGAAGATCAGCATCTGAACGCAGAGAAGATCAGCATCTGAACTCAGAAGGTGGATAGACTGGAGGTAATTGAAGGCATTACATTTAAAGTAAACTTTTACCATTATTGTGCCTTATATTTAACAAAGCACGCGGCTGCTACTAAACGTCTTGGACCTGGTTCACACCTATGCGTTATTAGGTGCTTAATTCAGAAACACACTACAGTTCATTTAACATGGTTTCCTATGGGGTACAGTTATATTTTTTCAGCTGCTGTGCATTTGGAAAGGGTCAAGGACTTTTTTCAATGCAAAACTGTGCTTTTTGGTTCAATAGAATTCAATGGACAAGCTGCAGAAAATCAAGCAGTGCGTTTTTGCAGCGATTTGTGTTTTTTAATCTGCCAAACAAAAAATTGGCCAAAAAAGCCTAAAAAAATTCATCCGATTAATCTAAACCATAATCAGCCAACTAATCGATTATGGAAATAATCGTTAGTTGCAGCCCTAGTTGTAACCCTTCCATACTCTATCCAAAATAAAAAAAGTTTTTGTTTCATATATACTTTAATAACTGTAATTATACGGTTGTAAACAGATCTAGATGTGAGGTCAGGAGCTTTGGAGGCTGATGCATGAGTCTACTATACAGGCACAGATTGTAGCACAGACAAAGCATGAATTCATACAGCCTCACCAAAGCTCTTATTTACCATCTATCTAGATCCTGTCCTCATTTTACAGGAAGTGGTAAAGCAAATAGGCAAAGTTCTCTAATTCACCGTAACTGCTAAAGAAGGTGACAGCAACAGTTTGCACTTTGACACATCATCATTACTCGATGTGTCGATTACACAGTAATGCGGAATGTATAATGATTCTGATTTACTGGTTTATTAAGGGAACATGCACAATGTAAAGTACAGTAATCCTCCCCAAGCGCCATAATTCATCTTTCACTGCAAACTGTAATGCGATTGTAGTTGCATGCAATACTGTAACCATTACTGTTTATTTGGAAAATGTTAACTTGCCATGCAACCCCTGTGCCCAGCAGCAGTCTTCTACCGGCTCTCTCTCTTCACACAGGGACTGACAGGCAGCAGTAGGAGCCATTGGTCCTTGGAGGGCGGAGCAGGGCCGAGCCACACTGTCCGTTAGTAGACGCACAAAGTCTGGCTAGGGATCAAGCCCGCACATCTGCCCCCATAGCAATCGGTTTGCTACAGTGGCAGACAAACGTAGAGGAGCCAAGAGAGCCGGTGTTCTGCCAAAAACTGTCCCCCCATCGGATAGTGTCCGTCCTGTACTGCGCAGGCGCAGCGCTTGCGCAGTACGGAGGACAAGCAGACTCCGAAAGTCTCCGAAGATGAACGGCGCCTGCGCACGGAGCCCAGGTTCAAGTGGACATATGGTAGCAGTTAGTAAGACGACCCGTCAAGTGTCAGAAAAAGGTTTAGTCTTTAAGTGGATAAACTGACCTCATTTACAGACCAAAGTTCATTCCTTTGATCTAAAGAATAAAAGGTTACAAATGTTTAGTTAGCTCAGCGGCTGGGGAATGTTGTGAAACCTGGCAGCCTGGAATCCAATCCGCGGAAGTTCCATTTCTGGGTGGAACTCCACTTTAAGATCGCGAGGGGGAAAGACTCGCGATCTTGATTCTTAACAATTAATCGTGCAGCTCTACCTCACATGTGTGGTTTGAACACCGTTTACATATGCGAGTGCAACTTACGTATGTGTTCACTTCTGCGCACAAACACGGAGGGACGGGGTGCTTTAAAAAAATAAAATAAAATTATTTTACATGACAGGACCTCTTTAATGTGACATCTGGGGTCAAAAAGACCTCAGATCGCATATTTACACTTAAAAGCAATAAAAAGTATTTTTTTCAATAATAATAATAATAATTAAAAAAAATTGTCCCTTCAAGGCTGTTGGGGGGAGGGGGCGTTTGTCATTGCTTCCGTCATCCAATGGCATTGAGTCGAGTGGGGGCCATCATTCCCTCACTCAACTTCCTGATGGACTCTGCCGCTACCGACAGATCCGATAAGCGGCACAGACGAGCAGGGTGCGGAGGGAGGGAGGTGGGCACCTCTCCAACCACCGATAAACGTGATCTTGCGACGAATATGCCAGGGAGACCACTTTTATCACAAAGTGGACTGCCCGCCATTGAACAAAATACCAGAGTTATGGCAGCCATCTGCTGCCATAACAACAGTATTTAACGTCAAAGTAGCAACGCAAATCCACGGTGGGCGGTCTGGAAATGGTTAAGAAGAAATTGTCTCCCCTCAGGCATACCTTCCCTTAAATTTAACCATTGCTACATATGATCCAATATGGAGACTCTCAGAATAAAATTTGGATCACACTTTGGATCATACAGTATGTATCGTTAAAGCGGAGTTCCACTAATTTTTGTATTTATTAAAAAAGTCAGCAGCTACAAAAATGTGTAGCTGCTGACTTTTAATACACACACTCACCTATCCCACAGCCGGCAAAACCCTTGCTTCTCTCCCTCGCCTTGTCGCAATTTGGGCACCCGGCTGTGGCGGCTTGTAGCTTCACAGCCAGGTGCGCACTGCACATGTGCAAGCCACACATCGCCTACCAATTGGTCGGGCAATCTTCTGGGACCTGTGACATGTTCCAGAAGATTGCAGGGGGGGGGGGGGGGGGGGGTGCCGCAGAGAACTTCCACTCTAGCCGCCTAGGTGGCCTGATCAAAAATGGGAGAAGGTACGTGTCAAAACTAGGTACCTGCCCCTACCCCCTGCCCCTCCAAAAGTGACACGTCAAATGTGGCATATTTTGGGGGGGGGGGGGTTTACCGCTTAAAGTGAAACTTCCCCTTTTGGTTGGAGCTCCACTTTAAATCCTTTCACTGCTTCCACCTTATTATAGCTATAAATATAATAAACTACATCCACCATAAATGGCAGATCTCAGTTGGTGCTGTGATTTAACTAGAACTTTCAAAAATGACAAACATACCAAAATTTATAATACAAAAAAAATAAAAATAAAAAAAAAAAAAAAAAGGACAATCTAACCCTTTTACATTGTTTTCACATAAATATAGTGGTCCACAACATCTGCACAATAGGGCTTGCTGTGCTCCAAATGAATATTGTCTGTCCAATAACAAACTCCACCAGCGAAGATCCTTCATCCAATTCACCACGTGACTTGTGATTTACCACCTCCCAACACTCAATCTCACCCACTGGATATTTATATATAATATTATATGATATTTATATGCTGGGGGTCTTTCGCCAAGTGGGGGATTTCAATAAGTGGAAGCACTTCTGACTCTGCACTTATTAACTGACTATCTGATTATCTGACTGTCTCATCTGAGAATCTCTTCTCTCACCCTACAGGTATGTGCTAACTGAACCATCTCCACCCAAAAACTGAAACACTGCTATCTGCTTTCATGTTTGTCTTTAAAAATGCTGGTATGTTTTCTTTGCTCAACAGTCTGTATCCCTGTCCAAATCACAATGCTTTATTATCTGCCTTGTCTTACCCAAAATTATGGCCCCTCTAACTTTAGTGCCCTCTTTCTAGCCTGTTTCTGAAGTTAGAATTTAGCCCTGTTAACCATCCAAGCTTTATTGCCTCCTGATTGATAATTGAAATCCACCCACACCCCACCCCTATCAGTATAAAGCTAACCTTCACTTTGGGGGAAGCTAATGCTGGGGGTCTTTCGCCAAGTGGGGGATTTCAATAAGTGGAAGCACTTCTGACTCTGCACTTATTAACTGACTATCTGATTATCTGACTGTCTCATCTGAGAATCTCTTCTCTCACCCTACAGGTATGTGCTAACTGAACCATCTCCACCCAAAAACTGAAACACTGCTATCTGCTTTCATGTTTGTCTTTAAAAATGCTGGTATGTTTTCTTTGCTCAACAGTCTGTATCCCTGTCCAAATCACAATGCTTTATTATCTGCCTTGTCTTACCCAAAATTATGGCCCCTCTAACTTTAGTGCCCTCTTTCTAGCCTGTTTCTGAAGTTAGAATTTAGCCCTGTTAACCATCCAAGCTTTATTGCCTCCTGATTGATAATTGAAATCCACCCACACCCCACCCCTATCAGTATAAAGCTAACCTTCACTTTGGGGGAAGCTAATGCTGGGGGTCTTTCGCCAAGTGGGGGATTTCAATAAGTGGAAGCACTTCTGACTCTGCACTTATTAACTGACTATCTGATTATCTGACTGTCTCATCTGAGAATCTCTTCTCTCACCCTACAGGTATGTGCTAACTGAACCATCTCCACCCAAAAACTGAAACACTGCTATCTGCTTTCATGTTTGTCTTTAAAAATGCTGGTATGTTTTCTTTGCTCAACAGTCTGTATCCCTGTCCAAATCACAATGCTTTATTATCTGCCTTGTCTTACCCAAAATTATGGCCCCTCTAACTTTAGTGCCCTCTTTCTAGCCTGTTTCTGAAGTTAGAATTTAGCCCTGTTAACCATCCAAGCTTTATTGCCTCCTGATTGATAATTGAAATCCACCCACACCCCACCCCTATCAGTATAAAGCTAACCTTCACTTTGGGGGAAGCTAATGCTGGGGGTCTTTCGCCAAGTGGGGGATTTCAATAAGTGGAAGCACTTCTGACTCTGCACTTATTAACTGACTATCTGATTATCTGACTGTCTCATCTGAGAATCTCTTCTCTCACCCTACAGGTATGTGCTAACTGAACCATCTCCACCCAAAAACTGAAACACTGCTATCTGCTTTCATGTTTGTCTTTAAAAATGCTGGTATGTTTTCTTTGCTCAACAGTCTGTATCCCTGTCCAAATCACAATGCTTTATTATCTGCCTTGTCTTACCCAAAATTATGGCCCCTCTAACTTTAGTGCCCTCTTTCTAGCCTGTTTCTGAAGTTAGAATTTAGCCCTGTTAACCATCCAAGCTTTATTGCCTCCTGATTGATAATTGAAATCCACCCACACCCCACCCCTATCAGTATAAAGCTAACCTTCACTTTGGGGGAAGCTAATGCTGGGGGTCTTTCGCCAAGTGGGGGATTTCAATAAGTGGAAGCACTTCTGACTCTGCACTTATTAACTGACTATCTGATTATCTGACTGTCTCATCTGAGAATCTCTTCTCTCACCCTACAGGTATGTGCTAACTGAACCATCTCCACCCAAAAACTGAAACACTGCTATCTGCTTTCATGTTTGTCTTTAAAAATGCTGGTATGTTTTCTTTGCTCAACAGTCTGTATCCCTGTCCAAATCACAATGCTTTATTATCTGCCTTGTCTTACCCAAAATTATGGCCCCTCTAACTTTAGTGCCCTCTTTCTAGCCTGTTTCTGAAGTTAGAATTTAGCCCTGTTAACCATCCAAGCTTTATTGCCTCCTGATTGATAATTGAAATCCACCCACACCCCACCCCTATCAGTATAAAGCTAACCTTCACTTTGGGGGAAGCTAATGCTGGGGGTCTTTCGCCAAGTGGGGGATTTCAATAAGTGGAAGCACTTCTGACTCTGCACTTATTAACTGACTATCTGATTATCTGACTGTCTCATCTGAGAATCTCTTCTCTCACCCTACAGGTATGTGCTAACTGAACCATCTCCACCCAAAAACTGAAACACTGCTATCTGCTTTCATGTTTGTCTTTAAAAATGCTGGTATGTTTTCTTTGCTCAACAGTCTGTATCCCTGTCCAAATCACAATGCTTTATTATCTGCCTTGTCTTACCCAAAATTATGGCCCCTCTAACTTTAGTGCCCTCTTTCTAGCCTGTTTCTGAAGTTAGAATTTAGCCCTGTTAACCATCCAAGCTTTATTGCCTCCTGATTGATAATTGAAATCCACCCACACCCCACCCCTATCAGTATAAAGCTAACCTTCACTTTGGGGGAAGCTAATGCTGGGGGTCTTTCGCCAAGTGGGGGATTTCAATAAGTGGAAGCACTTCTGACTCTGCACTTATTAACTGACTATCTGATTATCTGACTGTCTCATCTGAGAATCTCTTCTCTCACCCTACAGGTATGTGCTAACTGAACCATCTCCACCCAAAAACTGAAACACTGCTATCTGCTTTCATGTTTGTCTTTAAAAATGCTGGTATGTTTTCTTTGCTCAACAGTCTGTATCCCTGTCCAAATCACAATGCTTTATTATCTGCCTTGTCTTACCCAAAATTATGGCCCCTCTAACTTTAGTGCCCTCTTTCTAGCCTGTTTCTGAAGTTAGAATTTAGCCCTGTTAACCATCCAAGCTTTATTGCCTCCTGATTGATAATTGAAATCCACCCACACCCCACCCCTATCAGTATAAAGCTAACCTTCACTTTGGGGGAAGCTAATGCTGGGGGTCTTTCGCCAAGTGGGGGATTTCAATAAGTGGAAGCACTTCTGACTCTGCACTTATTAACTGACTATCTGATTATCTGACTGTCTCATCTGAGAATCTCTTCTCTCACCCTACAGGTATGTGCTAACTGAACCATCTCCACCCAAAAACTGAAACACTGCTATCTGCTTTCATGTTTGTCTTTAAAAATGCTGGTATGTTTTCTTTGCTCAACAGTCTGTATCCCTGTCCAAATCACAATGCTTTATTATCTGCCTTGTCTTACCCAAAATTATGGCCCCTCTAACTTTAGTGCCCTCTTTCTAGCCTGTTTCTGAAGTTAGAATTTAGCCCTGTTAACCATCCAAGCTTTATTGCCTCCTGATTGATAATTGAAATCCACCCACACCCCACCCCTATCAGTATAAAGCTAACCTTCACTTTGGGGGAAGCTAATGCTGGGGGTCTTTCGCCAAGTGGGGGATTTCAATAAGTGGAAGCACTTCTGACTCTGCACTTATTAACTGACTATCTGATTATCTGACTGTCTCATCTGAGAATCTCTTCTCTCACCCTACAGGTATGTGCTAACTGAACCATCTCCACCCAAAAACTGAAACACTGCTATCTGCTTTCATGTTTGTCTTTAAAAATGCTGGTATGTTTTCTTTGCTCAACAGTCTGTATCCCTGTCCAAATCACAATGCTTTATTATCTGCCTTGTCTTACCCAAAATTATGGCCCCTCTAACTTTAGTGCCCTCTTTCTAGCCTGTTTCTGAAGTTAGAATTTAGCCCTGTTAACCATCCAAGCTTTATTGCCTCCTGATTGATAATTGAAATCCACCCACACCCCACCCCTATCAGTATAAAGCTAACCTTCACTTTGGGGGAAGCTAATGCTGGGGGTCTTTCGCCAAGTGGGGGATTTCAATAAGTGGAAGCACTTCTGACTCTGCACTTATTAACTGACTATCTGATTATCTGACTGTCTCATCTGAGAATCTCTTCTCTCACCCTACAGGTATGTGCTAACTGAACCATCTCCACCCAAAAACTGAAACACTGCTATCTGCTTTCATGTTTGTCTTTAAAAATGCTGGTATGTTTTCTTTGCTCAACAGTCTGTATCCCTGTCCAAATCACAATGCTTTATTATCTGCCTTGTCTTACCCAAAATTATGGCCCCTCTAACTTTAGTGCCCTCTTTCTAGCCTGTTTCTGAAGTTAGAATTTAGCCCTGTTAACCATCCAAGCTTTATTGCCTCCTGATTGATAATTGAAATCCACCCACACCCCACCCCTATCAGTATAAAGCTAACCTTCACTTTGGGGGAAGCTAATGCTGGGGGTCTTTCGCCAAGTGGGGGATTTCAATAAGTGGAAGCACTTCTGACTCTGCACTTATTAACTGACTATCTGATTATCTGACTGTCTCATCTGAGAATCTCTTCTCTCACCCTACAGGTATGTGCTAACTGAACCATCTCCACCCAAAAACTGAAACACTGCTATCTGCTTTCATGTTTGTCTTTAAAAATGCTGGTATGTTTTCTTTGCTCAACAGTCTGTATCCCTGTCCAAATCACAATGCTTTATTATCTGCCTTGTCTTACCCAAAATTATGGCCCCTCTAACTTTAGTGCCCTCTTTCTAGCCTGTTTCTGAAGTTAGAATTTAGCCCTGTTAACCATCCAAGCTTTATTGCCTCCTGATTGATAATTGAAATCCACCCACACCCCACCCCTATCAGTATAAAGCTAACCTTCACTTTGGGGGAAGCTAATGCTGGGGGTCTTTCGCCAAGTGGGGGATTTCAATAAGTGGAAGCACTTCTGACTCTGCACTTATTAACTGACTATCTGATTATCTGACTGTCTCATCTGAGAATCTCTTCTCTCACCCTACAGGTATGTGCTAACTGAACCATCTCCACCCAAAAACTGAAACACTGCTATCTGCTTTCATGTTTGTCTTTAAAAATGCTGGTATGTTTTCTTTGCTCAACAGTCTGTATCCCTGTCCAAATCACAATGCTTTATTATCTGCCTTGTCTTACCCAAAATTATGGCCCCTCTAACTTTAGTGCCCTCTTTCTAGCCTGTTTCTGAAGTTAGAATTTAGCCCTGTTAACCATCCAAGCTTTATTGCCTCCTGATTGATAATTGAAATCCACCCACACCCCACCCCTATCAGTATAAAGCTAACCTTCACTTTGGGGGAAGCTAATGCTGGGGGTCTTTCGCCAAGTGGGGGATTTCAATAAGTGGAAGCACTTCTGACTCTGCACTTATTAACTGACTATCTGATTATCTGACTGTCTCATCTGAGAATCTCTTCTCTCACCCTACAGGTATGTGCTAACTGAACCATCTCCACCCAAAAACTGAAACACTGCTATCTGCTTTCATGTTTGTCTTTAAAAATGCTGGTATGTTTTCTTTGCTCAACAGTCTGTATCCCTGTCCAAATCACAATGCTTTATTATCTGCCTTGTCTTACCCAAAATTATGGCCCCTCTAACTTTAGTGCCCTCTTTCTAGCCTGTTTCTGAAGTTAGAATTTAGCCCTGTTAACCATCCAAGCTTTATTGCCTCCTGATTGATAATTGAAATCCACCCACACCCCACCCCTATCAGTATAAAGCTAACCTTCACTTTGGGGGAAGCTAATGCTGGGGGTCTTTCGCCAAGTGGGGGATTTCAATAAGTGGAAGCACTTCTGACTCTGCACTTATTAACTGACTATCTGATTATCTGACTGTCTCATCTGAGAATCTCTTCTCTCACCCTACAGGTATGTGCTAACTGAACCATCTCCACCCAAAAACTGAAACACTGCTATCTGCTTTCATGTTTGTCTTTAAAAATGCTGGTATGTTTTCTTTGCTCAACAGTCTGTATCCCTGTCCAAATCACAATGCTTTATTATCTGCCTTGTCTTACCCAAAATTATGGCCCCTCTAACTTTAGTGCCCTCTTTCTAGCCTGTTTCTGAAGTTAGAATTTAGCCCTGTTAACCATCCAAGCTTTATTGCCTCCTGATTGATAATTGAAATCCACCCACACCCCACCCCTATCAGTATAAAGCTAACCTTCACTTTGGGGGAAGCTAATGCTGGGGGTCTTTCGCCAAGTGGGGGATTTCAATAAGTGGAAGCACTTCTGACTCTGCACTTATTAACTGACTATCTGATTATCTGACTGTCTCATCTGAGAATCTCTTCTCTCACCCTACAGGTATGTGCTAACTGAACCATCTCCACCCAAAAACTGAAACACTGCTATCTGCTTTCATGTTTGTCTTTAAAAATGCTGGTATGTTTTCTTTGCTCAACAGTCTGTATCCCTGTCCAAATCACAATGCTTTATTATCTGCCTTGTCTTACCCAAAATTATGGCCCCTCTAACTTTAGTGCCCTCTTTCTAGCCTGTTTCTGAAGTTAGAATTTAGCCCTGTTAACCATCCAAGCTTTATTGCCTCCTGATTGATAATTGAAATCCACCCACACCCCACCCCTATCAGTATAAAGCTAACCTTCACTTTGGGGGAAGCTAATGCTGGGGGTCTTTCGCCAAGTGGGGGATTTCAATAAGTGGAAGCACTTCTGACTCTGCACTTATTAACTGACTATCTGATTATCTGACTGTCTCATCTGAGAATCTCTTCTCTCACCCTACAGGTATGTGCTAACTGAACCATCTCCACCCAAAAACTGAAACACTGCTATCTGCTTTCATGTTTGTCTTTAAAAATGCTGGTATGTTTTCTTTGCTCAACAGTCTGTATCCCTGTCCAAATCACAATGCTTTATTATCTGCCTTGTCTTACCCAAAATTATGGCCCCTCTAACTTTAGTGCCCTCTTTCTAGCCTGTTTCTGAAGTTAGAATTTAGCCCTGTTAACCATCCAAGCTTTATTGCCTCCTGATTGATAATTGAAATCCACCCACACCCCACCCCTATCAGTATAAAGCTAACCTTCACTTTGGGGGAAGCTAATGCTGGGGGTCTTTCGCCAAGTGGGGGATTTCAATAAGTGGAAGCACTTCTGACTCTGCACTTCAGCGAATGCACAAAGGTACACAAGAAAATACTTTGAACAACGCTGCATAGACACCAGGTGACCTTGTTTAACCCTTTAGCACTTTCTCCTTATAACATGCATTCTCTACCACTCCTTCTGACAGCTCTGTCCTCTCTACTAAAATTATCTCAACTCCACCCCACTTCTCCCCCCCACAGCATATATATATCACCCTCACTCCTGTCCTCTCCTTATTACTGCACCCATCAACTCCTGCTAATTCTAAATCCACACACACTAAAAGTCTCCAAGACCCTGGGGCATGTCCCTTCATATAAATCACACTCCCATATTGCCTCCCTCACCCTCCTGCTTCTCCTGACTTCTGGAGATATATCCCCAAACCCTGGACCTCCATCATTAAACTGTACCCATCACCCTGCACCCTCTGGCAGCAGCCGCAATCAACACAATTTAATTCCGATTTCTATTCTTCCCAAGTCCAGACTCCCTTTCTCTTGTGCTCTTTGGAACTCCCGCTCTGTCTGCAACAAACTCACCTCTCTCCATGACATCTTTATCACCAACTCATTTAACCTACTCGCCGTCACCGAAACCTGGCTCCACGAATCAGACACTGCATCTTCTGCGGCCCTATCCCATGGTGGGCTTCTTTGGACTCACTCCCCCAGATCCAATGGACATAAGGGAGGAGGTGTTGGAATCCTTCTAGCCCCACATAGCACCTTCCAGGTACTTCAGCCACCTCCTTCTCTGTCACTCTCCTCTTTCGAAGCACACTGCATTCGTCTCTTCACGCCAATTTCTTTAAGAATAGCCGTGATCTACAGGCCCCCTGGACCAGTATCAACTTTTCTTGATGACTTCTCTGCCTGGCTACCCTACTTTCTTTCTTCTGAAATCCCCACAATCATTCTCGGGGACTTCAACATCCCTATTAATACTAACACCTCTGCTCCTTCCAAACTTCTCAGCCTAACCTCCTCCTTTGACCTGAAACAGTGGATACATGATCCTACTCACTCCGAAGGCAATATCCTTGACCTCGTTTTCTCTCACCTTTGCACTCCATGCAACCTCTCTAACTATCCATTCCCTCTCTCTGATCACCACCTTATTAGTTTCACTCTCTCCCTCTCCTTCACCTCCTCTCCCTCCAACCGCATTAAAGTTACCCGCAGAAACCTACGTCATCTCAAGCCTTCCCTTCTCTACTCTGCTCTTGACAACCTCCACGACAAAATCTCACCCCTATCCTGCACCAACCTAGCCACTTCTGTCTACAACACTTCACTTCTGGCCTCTCTGGACTCTCTGGCCCCCCTCACCACACACAGGATCAAGCCCCGACCCCTTCAACCTTGGCAAACAGATGTCACTAGAAGTTTGAAAAAACGTAGTCGTGCTCATGAGCGCCTGTGGCGCAAGACCAAGTCTCAGAGAGATTTCAACCAATATAAATCTGCCCTCCAAAACTACAATTCTAGCCTCCTCTCTGCCAAGCAGAACTATTTTATCACTCTCATCAGCAACCTATCATCCCGCCCCCGTCAACTCTTCTCTACTTTCAACTCTCTACTTCGTCCTCCACCACCTCCACCCACCAACTCACTCACTGCCCAGGAGATTGCTAATCACTTCAAACAGAAGATTGATACAATTCGCGCAGAGATCTCTACTGTTCTAATACCCCCCACGCTTTACACTTCATGCCCACAGTCACAATCATTACTTCCCTCTTTCAACCCCACCACTATAGACGAAGTTGCTAAACTACTTGGTAATGTCCACCTTACCACCTGCCCTCTGGATCCTGTTCCCTCGCAAATGCTACGTTCACCCTCTGACTATGCTACACTCTCTAACTCACATCTTCAATCTCTCACTCTCTTCTGGCATCTTCCCCAACTCTCTAAAACATGCACTTGTCAAACCCATACTTAAAAAACCCTCACTGGACCCATCCAATCTTAACAACCTACGCCCCATCTCCTTGCTCCCCTTTTTATCCAAACTACTCGAACGTCTGGTCTACAACCGACTGAGTGACCACCTCGCTGATAATGGCCTTCTTGATCCCCTTCAGTCTGGATTTCGTCCCCATCACTCCACAGAAACTGCTCTCCTAAAACTAACAAACGATCTACTAACGGCCAAAACCAATCGACATTATTCTGTACTCCTCCTCCTGGACCTCTCTGCTGCCTTTGATACAGTTGACCACCCCCTCCTTCTCAAAAAACTCCACACCTTTGGTCTCTGTGACCGTACTCTACAATGGTTCTCTTCCTACTTATCCAACCGCACCTTTAGCGTTTCTTACAACTCTACTTCCTCCTCTCCTCTTCCTTTCTCTGTTGGGGTCCCCCAAGGTTCTGTCCTTGGACCACTCCTATTTTCAATCTATACCTCCTCCCTGGGTCAACTGATAGCCTCCCATGGCTTCCAATACCACCTCTATGCTGACGACACCCAAATCTATCTCTCTACCCCTCAGCTCACTCCCTCTGTCTCCTCACGTATCACTAATTTACTATCAGAAATATCAGTCTGGATGTCACACCACTTCCTCAAAATCAATCTATCCAAAACCGAACTTATAATTTTTCCTCCCCCATATGCCCCTTCCCCTGATCTCACTGTCAAAATTGATGGCACAACCATAAGCCCATCCCCTCATGCCAAGATTCTAGGTGTAGTCTTGGACTCTGAACTCTCCTTCAAGCAACACATCCAATCACTGTCCAAATCTTGCCGCCTCAACCTCCGCAACATCTCCAAAATACGCCCCTTTCTAACCAATGAGACAACAAAGCTCTTAATTCACTCGCTGGTCATCTCTCGCCTTGACTACTGCAACTCCCTCCTCACTGGCTTACCTCTACATAGTCTAGCACCTCTTCAATCCATTATGAATGCCGCTGCCAGACTCATCCACCTTACCAATCGCTCGGTGTCTGCTACCCCTCTCTGTCAATCCCTCCACTGGCTCCCGCTCAGCCAAAGAATTAAATTCAAAATACTAACAATTACATACAAAGCCATCCACAACTCTGCCCCCAGCTACATCACTGGCTTAGTCTCTAAATACCAACCTACTCGTCCTCTTCGTTCCTCTCAAGACCTCCTGCTCTCTAGCTCCCTCATCACCTCCTCCCATACTCGCCTCCAGGACTTTTCCAAAGCCTCCCCAATCCTATGGAATGCCCTACCCCAATCTGTCCGCTTATCTCCTACTTTATTAGCTTTTAGACGATCCCTGAAAACACTTCTCTTCAGAGAAGCCTACCCTACCCCCACCTAACTGTATTTTCATTTTCTCCATCAGCTCATCCCCCCACAGTTAAAACCTTTTGTTTCAACTTGACCCTCCCTTCTAGATTGTAAGCTCTAACGAGCAGGGCCCTCTGATCCCTCCTGTATCGATTCGTATTGTAAGTGTACTGTCTGCCCTCATATTGTAAAGCGCTGCGCAAACTGTTGGCGCTATATAAATCCTGAATAATAATAATAATAATAATTCATGACAATGACTGGCATATAAAGCTTTTTCCTGAATATTGCTTCCAACTTCTCCTCTGATATCCCCCTTTCAGCATATATTTCCCTTCTAAGAGGTCCTCCAAGCTGCCAGCATCAAAAGAAAAAAAGTGCAATACCACAAAATACCATAAAATGTATTTATAGCACAATTAAAAACCTTCTCAGTCAGTGAATAATGCCCATCAATATCGCAGAATAGCAAACAAGCGCAAATGTTGTGAGAATCTCCACCACCCGCTAGTGAGCCGAATGTTCAGCATCTCACCCGGTCCCTGTACATGTCACTACATGTGTGTTACATCTGGGCTGGCATCTGTCGTCATTTCCGGTAGTCATGTGGTCCCGCCCCAACATGTTTTGGCTTTGCGACCCTCTCAAGGACTTGCACCAGTGTGCAGCTCCCTCCCCCAAGGATCAGGGCAAACTCCAAAAGGTGCTGCAAAAGCAGACCTGTAAATATTGCCCTGCCGGCACAGGGAATTTGCCAGGAAGACATTAAATTAGGTTGGCTAAACAGAATAGAATAGATTTCTTTTGTTCAGCCAGCAGACTTGATGAAAGAATTCTAATAGCTTGGATGATGGAACCTAACAGCATGGACATACTATTCCCCCCGCTAGGGCCAACAAGTCCTGACAGCTGACTGGACGCAGGAGCTGTTTGACTGAAAATTTTCCAAGGGGCTCCTTCAACAAAAGTCGACTGAACAACTGACTTATGGCAAACAGGGCTGTGCCAACAGGAAGCAGACAATAGTTGTGCAGTATTTTGGCCAGATTTATAGTAGCGGTTGAGAAGGAATTAGTAACCAA